>NC_050474.1:9840207-10132207 GCF_013373865.1 Monomorium pharaonis
TAATCGTTTGGAAAGAGATCGCGGCCGTCTTGCTCTTAACTTCGGAGGAGCACAGGTCTTTCGATTGCGAATTAAGTTCTTTGTCTTGGGAGGCAGAGTTCTTGTTAACAGATTGTATCTGAGTATTGCGATGCAAGAGGGTATGATGCGCTCGTCGACACACGTTACATCGCTTCTTACTCGGACAGTTCTTCGGGAAATGCCCTTCATTAAAACAATTGAAACAGCGCTTGTGCGCTCGCAATAGTTGAGTTCTTTGCTCGATAGATAAGCCCTTAAACTCGTCGCACTGTATCAGATGATGGTTCGCGGGGCAACTTAAACATTTATCCGTCGCGACATTATTAATAGAGGCGCGATTCGAAAATTTAGTTTTGGATGACTGCACTTCCGGTTTGGATTTTGAATGATCAGTGAGGCCACGGATACGCTGTGTCATAAATTCGCGAATCTCTTTATAAGTAGGAGGTACCGTAGATCCGCCGCGTCACAGATTCCACTCATTACGCGTGCGTGGACTGAATTTTTGTGAAATGATATAGACTAATAAGTCATCCCATTTATCGACTGGGTGATTTAAATTACTCAGAGTTTTTAATGACGCGGCAGCCGTGTCTCGCAAAGTTTTCAGCTCAGTGGCATTTTCTACTTTTATAACGGACAAGTTCGCAAAAGCATGAATATGCGAATGAATAATAGCTTTTTGATCGTCATACTCTTCGACGAGTAGCTTCCACGCAGCGTCATAATTTGCGTCCGCGATTTGAACATGATTTATTAATACAGCAGCGTCGCCGGTGACGCTGGCCTTTAGATAATGTAATTTTTGCGTATTCGAAAGTGACTCCTTAGAGGCTACGAGCGATTCGAAAAGTCCGCGGAAATTTCCCATTCCATGAATTTACTGGAGAACTTCGGCAATGAGATGCGTAGTAATTGCAACGACACCGCACCGGAAGGGTCTCTCACAGATACGTCGCTTACCGAAGCAGCTCCGCTATGCTCAGTCGCGACGAAGTTACCAATGACGGAGAGGCAGTCCGCTGCTTCATGATACGCGTCCTCGGCGGCGAAGAATTCTTCCTCCGTGAAGTATTTATCCGCGCGTAATTTCTCCATCGGCGTCAATTGGAGTAATCGAATGTTGAGTCGTTGGCAGGATTCCCATAACGCTTCTAGGTCGTCCAATCGTTTTTTGGGTTTATGTAGTGTAACGTTAGCTCTGCCGATCTTCTTAAAATTTGGCAGAACTCTTTTGATAGAAGCTATAACCGTAGCTTGTTCGATGAGAAGAGCTGGTAGATCTTCCGCCATGGTGGCAAGTAGACTATTACCGCCCGATATATTGCACGGACGCAAGGCGTAATTAACGTGCAAATCAAAGAATCCGCCACACTAAGGAGTGGTGGAGTTTGACTTCAATAGTGCCAGGACAGTTGGTCCTCAATTGAAATGCATGTGCGAGCGCGCGGCACTGCGGGTCACGCAGGGCGCACGTGACTGTATGTGGCGGGACCGCCTTTGTCAATCGGGAGATGTGCGAAGATGCACTATGACTGCGACTTGCTTTTCCCTCAGGCGAGAGTTTTTCACGTTGGTGATACTGATTTGAATGTTACAAGCTCACTTAGCAATTCCAATGCGGTGGAGTCTGAATCCTCACGAGAACGCTATTGTTGTTGAATCTTGTTTCAACGGCCGTTTTCACATTTGCACCAAACAAGGTTTTCCCAGGACTCGTTTCTCCTATCCGGCTCGAAGGATTAAAATCAATGTGAACGCACCTTCGAAATTCACTCTCACATCGACCGTATTTACTTGATGCGCCGGGTGAAAGAATTAACAAGCTTCGTTTGGTTTAATGAAGTTTATTGCGAAATCTAGAGCACGAGCGGACCGTGATACAAAAGCGATTTCTCGCAAGATTGTTTTTTTTTTTAACTTATTATAGCGAACTGACTAGTACTCTCGACGAGGTCAAAGTCGGCAATGAGCTGCTGCCTTCCCGATGGTCCCCGGCATTCCCGGCCCACAAAGCCATCATGCGGCAAACCCGCGTGATCGTCAAATTTTGGCAACAAATCAGACCACGGTGCCGTGGTACCACGCGTGATTTCCGCATGTCAAGAAGACCGACGGACGCCGGAAAGCAATAGCTCGAATCGTATATTAAAACCTTTTGTCCTCAAGAACGCGAGAAGAGTCAGAGAAAACTAAACGCTAGCTGACTCTCTCGAACAAATATATATAATTGATAATGCAATGATATAATATTGATAACAGAATGAATTCTTCAAATGTTCCACGTTATTAAAAAAAAGATCTCAATTAACAAAACTAAAATATGGCACATTAATTGATTATATGTATTATTGAATTAACAAAATCAATTCTAATTAAACTGGCGTTGTTTTAATATAATACTAGCTATGCCCTGCCACGCGTTGCTGCGGCTCTTTATTCTTATGTTACGTTTTTTTCTAATTTTCTTTGCTTTCGTTATTTAACTTTCGAGAGCCTTGCTTCACTGTTGCTCTTTTTATTTTATTTTTGAATAAGCACACATTTTATATTTATTTTTTCATGCGCGCACGCTGTAGAAATAGTAAAATCCTTTTTTAACTTCTTACCAAGCTACTTTATTATTTATTCAATTCCAGTTCTACAATCTAACTTCTTTTCTCTCGACAACTCATTGTTTATTATGCTCAATTCCATTACTTCGCTGCCCGTGCTTTTCCTTCTTAAGCCTAGAGGACTTCTTGTTTCTTCTTCCGACAAGAGAGGATCAATCTTATTATTTCTTACTTTTTTAAAATTAATTATTATTACAATTTTATTTTGCAAAGTAATATTAATTTTAATTTAACTATGCAAAAAAATATTAACTTTCATATTAATCTTTTTTAAAACTAAACCTTATTTTTCAAGATTGAACCATCTTAAACATATTATTTTTAAGATTAACACAACTTACATTAACTTTCTAATCTTGAGTTATTTTTTTTACAAATTTTATTCCCTTGCACAATTTAAATCTTTTTTTTATATACGATTTATTTAATTAATTATAAATTTTATTTTGTTCAAATTGTTTTTCATGTTCCTTCTGCAATTCAATTAAACTCTTCCCATCCATCTTGTTCTGTAAAAATATAATATTTTTTAAAAATATAATATTTTTTATATTTAATTTTAAATTTAAAAATAATTTATTTTACCATTATTAAAAGCCTCAATGTATCTAACACTCTTCAAATTTTCCTCATTAAACTTCACTTTTACATGCACCTTCCATTTCTATTATTTTATTTAATAACAATTATTTTTATTTTATCTCAATTTTAAATATTAAATTTAACCTAATTTAAAAATATTCTCAAATTAAAGGCCTACATTTATGAAACGACCAGTAATAAATCTAATATTCATTTATTCACGTACTTCTAACTAAATTCAATACAACGTTGTGTCAAAATTACAAAAAAATATTTAAAAAATATTGTTTAAAATTAAATTATGGCCATCATTTTTGAAACACACGGTATTTCCAAAATTAGACTCCATAAGAACGCTCCCGGTTACGAATGCAACGTTGTGCCTAAATTTCAAAGCAATCGGTGAAAAACTTACGGAGATCTTAGATGAGGAACAAACATTTATATTTTTATTTATATAGATATTTTGTTTCGTGCAACAGAAAATTTAGTTGAATAAAGAGTATTTATTCAATTACATAAACACAAAATTATTAATTTTATATTCAGTTAAAGTAAGTATTTATTTATTTGAGAGGAATAAATATAAAATTGACACAATGGTATTTTTCAAATGTTCTATGCTATAAAAGAAAGATTTTATTCAACAAAACGAAAATCAAAAGTATCAATTTGATTAATTTATTAACGCCTAAGCATTTTCAACATAATTTTCAGCGATTTTATTGACAACATTATACCTTGGTGGAAAAATTTTTACAAAATTCTAAAAAACCACAAAAATTTACAAAAGTGTTCTAATTCTAGCATTTTTCTGTAAAAACTACAAAACTTTTTTTGTAGTTTCTACAGAAAAATGCTAGAATTGGAAAACTTTTGTAAATTTTTGTAGTTTTTTTAGAATTTTGTAGAAATTTTTTCCGCCAGGGTAGTCTATAAAAAATTTGAAAAGTATCATTTCTTACGTAAAATTTTACGCTCTTTCAGAATCCATTGTCAAAATTTGTGTAAAAAATAGTCCAAAAAAGTTATGGCGGGTTTTAAGTAAAAAAATACGAAAAAATTGCAAAAACTTTTCTTTCGATATTTTTTTCACGTCGAAATAGTATGAAACTCCAACTCTTTTCGCAATTATCGGTGCACAAAATATTTTAAGGGTATATTTTTAAAATTTGTCAAAATTGTCATTTTCATTGAAAAATGGCGGCTAAATCGTAAAAATTTACCAATTATCGTATTTTTTTGTCATAATTCGTAAATTGCGGACAATTAACGGCTTATTATTACTGAAAATAATGGGATTGATATTCGCAGTTCATTTTCAATCAAATACACGATTTTTAAGATGGCGGATTTCAATATGGTGACCAAAAAGTTGTAAAAATCGTTGATTTTTCTACATTTTTCCTAAATTTCTTCATGAATCCTTTCTCGAAAACTGTTTTATGCACGAACTATTATCAGTTTATGAATTACTTATTAGTATATATCAATGGACAAATTCATAAAGTTATTAGGCAATAAATTTAAAATAGTAGAAATTGTTGGTTATTAAGTTTTATTGCTGCTATATACATTGTAATTGGGTATTTTCCGTGGTTTTTATAATTTAATAATTGAATAATTAAGTAAAAATGATAACCTGGATAAAATAATATATATATAAATGCATATTCATAATTTTATAAATTATTAAAAACAATTATTTTTATCGAGTGTCGCTAATTCTTCCATAATTTTTGATATTTTTCTTCAATGTTCATCATTCTTACGATTAGAATACATCATTCTCACTCATTTTTATCATCAATTGTTTGGAAACCTAATAATATCTCAATTGTAATTATGCAACGTTGTAAATAAAGTTGCTGAAAATTATGCTGAAAATGCATGTGCTTTGGCGTTAATGAGTTAATAATGTTATTAAATTAATCCAAAATCAATTCCAATTATGGTACATAAATTTTGTTGATTTAACTTCTTTTTTCCGCATATTCTAATCCATATTGAAGGTAGCTAAAAATGCTAACAGAAATATACATATATGCTTTGAAGCTTATATTATTTTGAAATATTAAAGATTTTTTTTTACAAATAAAATTACATACCGTTTACTGTGCCGACTCACTTGTTTTTTTTACAAACACTGCAATAAACACGCATTTTGGGTCTGCTAGTCTGCTATTTAGCTTTTACTTTTAGAAAATAAATTGTAAATAAATTTCTATATAAATTATTATTTGCTTTCTACGATGACAGTCACTCACGAAATAGCGAGAGAACTTAATGTTTTTTATAATTAGTATTGCGGAAAAAAGTTAATATACTTAGAGACTTTCGAAAATATTTTAATATATTTGAGTATCAATTTAATACGTCTTTTTAATAATAAACTAGACATCAGACGCGTTTCGCACAAGCTTTTTGGTTTTTTATTTTTTAAAAATAAATTGTATTAACTTTCTATATTTATTTGCTAAATGATAGTCGCTCATGCAATTAGTGCAATAAGAGAATCAGTTAGAGTATCGTAGAAAAAAATCAACAATAATTCAAAATATTTGAGAAAACTTTGAGAGAAATGAGTATTGATTTTACATTCCTTTTTTAGATAGGAAATATTCAGAAATTTATTTTAACAAAACTATTACGTTATAGCGAATCTTTTTCAATCGTGACGTTTCTTTGTAAGTCACAAATTGTTATAATCTTAATTTTAATCTCCTAAAGAAGAAAAAAGATAAAAATGTAATGTATTTTATATGCTTTTTCCGTGAAATATTCGTTATTATATATATATATTTTTTATTTTTCAGTTTTATTTGTTCGTGATATTTATACGTGTATGTACGTGTAATATCGGAGGGTATACCCTCCAATTTTAAGCAAGTATTAAAGATTATTTATTTATACTTGCATTATTTTAACTTGGATTAAAATTAACTTTAATTTGGATTGATATTAATTTTAACTTGGATTGAAATTTACTTTGATATCGATATTGATATATACAAATATGACTCTTGCAGACAGAACACAGAAACGCTTACCGAACAGCAAAAAGCGATGCGGTAGCCAATAAACTGCTGGTTCTTACAAAAAAACGGTATGAATTTTGAATACTACATCAAAATACCGCATAATGTTATTTCTTCAAGATCTAAAATCATCCCTTCTTTGAGTTTGTTGAAATCAAAGCGCAATATTATACTGGAAAGCTTAATGATTTCTATTTGTACAAACCTGAATTAATAGCATTTTTTATTAATAAAAACATATATTTACAAAAAAGTAAAACTATATGTATTATAACTACAAACATTTCAATCCCTGTCCGATTATCTTCATAAATGATAACCTTTAATATGTTATGTTATATAGTATGTTTGCGATTATAATATAGATTGTTTTTTGTACAATAAGTTTATTTTCAATATCAACTTATCTGATAGCCCTTTGCACTTTTAATCTTTTGATATTATATAATGATGTCAAACTTACCCAAGGTATGCACGATCACCGTCACAAACGTAATTTTCTTTAGAACACAACGCTTGTACGATTGTGTGACGAATAAACTCGCAAGGGAACGGACAGAACTGTCCCTCACCGATTTTAATGAGCTTTAGATATGTTGTAGAACATAAAAAAATATTAGACCCATATTTTTTTTTAGCGGCGTATCTCGACGTTTAGGAGTTAAAACCATCCCTCGAAAATAACGCGTTTTTTCATTTTTGGCAAATATCTTTGAAAATATAAGGTTTATGAAAAAATGATTTATACAAAAGTTTTATGGTATTTTATACTCTTTCCAATAGTATATTTAGATTTTCCAAAAATTTTAAATTTTTTAATTTACCCCACCTCCACCCTTTTTTTCAAAATTTTGAAAATTTTGTAAGGACAAAAATTAAAGAGCATTAAAAGCCAAATTCATCCAAATATAATAATATATAGGTTCCATTATTCTCAATTATTAGCAGAACTAGATAGTAATCTCGTGCTAAGCGCCGCGCTAGAAGTTGCGTTATTTCTTTAGTCGCGTCACATTCAATAATTGCTTCTCTTGCGTATATTTTTATATTAGAACACAAAAACGGATTAATCTTAATTACATAATACTCAACGTATTACACGGTATAAAGCATAAATGCATCTATATAACAAAAGTAGCATCCCACACGCATGTAACATTGGTGAAATATTGTAACAATCGGAAATAGTATAGAAATATTTCATTAACATTTTAATTATAACTTTTTATCCTAAATATTTCAGAAATGTATTTGCTTCATGTTTTTATAAAATTGCAAATGCAGTATTCCTGAAATCCTTTAGAAACATAAACAAAGTTTGCTTTCATATTTGACTGTTTCTTAATATTACAAAAAAGTGGCAAATATAATACATACATACATATATATATATATATATATATATATATATATATATATACATACATTAGTGCGTACGTACATTTTCATTAAAAGGAAGATCTTTTCAATAAGAAAGAGATCTTTAGTCCTCATACAATTTTTTTGTAAATTTATAAAAACGTTAACACCTTTTATATATTAAACATGCATGTATATTTTCTCGTATTAAATAGAATAATTTCTAAATATCGTATTTGATATGAATACTGATAAGATTTTTTGGCAGTTTTCCCTTAGCCTTGTGACCAATGTCGGTATTCTGTATGAGTTCCGCCAAATAAAATATTTTATTTAAATTTAAATATATATGTTTTATTCTAAAAATTTACCTTTTTTTTGTTTTAAAGTTAATTTTTATTATTAAATGCAAATTATTTTTAATTCATTAATTTATGTTAAATATATATACACAAATATACATGCAAACAATATGCAAATATATGCGTGCGTGTTAAATATATAAAAAGTGTTAACGTTTTTATAAATTTGCAAAAAAATTATATCGAGACCAAAGATCGCCTTCCTATTACTAATGGATATTTTACTGAAGCCTCATATGATGCGCCTGCGCGAGAACGACCGGCCCGTCTATCAACACTGATATTAAACTTATTCGCCCGTGTCGTCTGCAAAATGTGTGTGTATATACAGGGTGTCCCAAATCTGGTGTGCAATACTTCATGGAAAGATAGACGGGATCGAGATGAACATAAAAATCCAATATAGTCTTGGTTAGGTCTATCAATAATCAAGATATAAATTTTTTAATTTATGCGAATGAGAGCGCGCCTTGCGCGCCGAAGGAAGGGCTCGAGCCGCTCGAGCCATAACACGGCCTACTGTCTCAAGCATTGGCTGCCGGCGGCGGCGGGGAGAAAAGGAGAAGCGTGGCGTCGTCGCCGTTCCCACGTCTCGCCGCACCGCGCCTAAGCTCGCGTCGATGGCTGTTACGCATACTCGCAATTACATGACGAGATTATGAAGTATTAATAAAAATATGACAAATTTAAATCGTAACAAACTTCTGTAAATAAGAAAGTCAAAAGAGAGAAAGCGATGGAAACGTATGAATCCTGCAAATAATATAATATTTGCCGCATCAAATTCTCTTATCGTTTTTTATGGAATATTCAATTAACGAAGATTTATCACGATTGATTCTTTATACATTCTCCTTTCGTAACCATCTTATTAGAAAATTACAAAATACTATCCCTAATATACACTCTTTGTAAAATAACACGATAGAAAAATATTCACGTTTGATCTAAGGACTTCAGGATAAATTATTCGATGCGACTTCTACGGTAATTATAGGTAATCAGAGATCAATGTTATGTCAAGTATCGTTAGTATGGTTAACTACAAAGGATTTTCTCTTGTATATGATAGAGAACTTCGAGTTTCTTCTATCGTTAATACATTATAAGTCACTGAAAATTTGTCGTAATTAATAATGCAATTAAAGGTAGAAGAAACTGTAAGTTTTCTATGGTTATAAAAGAAAATCCTTCGTTGTATTAACAATACATGATATTAAACATTAATTTTTAAGCATAATTATCGTAGCATCGCGCCTAAGCTATCGTGAAATCGTTACATCAAGAGGGAATATTTTTCAGTGTTATTACAAAGAGTGTAACATACAATGGATAAGTATTTCGCGCAAGTTTAGTAGTGACACCTCTCTCTCTCTCGCGCGAGAAGAATCGGAGCAGAGAGATAGCGAGAGCGATAGCTCTCTCGCTCTCTCTCATCTCTCTCTCTTTTCTCTCTCTCTCTCTCTCTCCTCTCTCTCTCCTCCCTCCCTCCCTCCCTCCCTCCCTCCCTCCTCGGAAAGAGAACTACAGGAAATACAACAAAACAATCGCGAAAATTCGGCCGCCATGGTAGCACAGACCAAACGTAGCGAGAGAAAGGGAGACGAGTCCGGATACGCTACGCGCGTAAGTCAAAGAAATCGTCGGTACAAACGGATACTAGACGCCGGCGAGAAACACCAACTGCACACGCAGCGCATCTACGATTATCGCCCATCGCGACCGAACCGGAGAGATACGACCATTATAGACCACGACGATGACGTTCGACATCGAAGAGGCCGCGGGACACTACCGTTAAAGGAAGCGCGTTGCATGATCTCAGAATTCGATGGGAATGCAAGTAAACTGCAAGAATTCTTAAGCGCAATGACATACGCGGTAGAAAACATTGACCCGGCCGACGAAGTGACGCTATTAGGCGCGATATTATGCACCAAATTAAAAGGTCGTGCCATGCTGGATTTTCAAACGCGAAAAGTCCGAGATTTCGAGCAATTAAAACAGGAGCTAGAAGCTGTTACGCTAGTAAAAAAAGCACCACGCATTTACAAATCGAGTTTAATACGCTAAAACAAAGAACGGGAGAAAACGCGCGAATATACGGACTCCGCGCCGATAAATTAACCATGGACCTGTACGAGTCCATGATAGAGGGTCGACAACACTACACGACCGAAAACAAACGCGCGATACTAGATATTTTGCAGCAACAAGCACTCGAAAATTATCAAATCGGACTTAACGACGACACGAAAGCCGTAGTCCGATCGCGCGGATACGCGACACTGCAAGAGGCAATAGCCGCTGCTAGCGCGGAAGAGCGGATAAAAGGAACGGCCGCTAACCGACCCAAGCCGAAATATAACACGCTTGGCGGAGACAATTACAAAAACAAATTACAATGCCGCAAATGTGGAAAAATGGGGCACCATGGCAAGGATTGCCGAAGCAGCCGGTAGGCAAATCGCTTTTCGTTACCGCAACCGGAGAAATCACGCGTCAATGCAGTCGACAAATTTTGCAAACACTGCAAGAAACGCGGCCACACTCGAAATGAATGCTGGCACCTAAACGGAAAAACTATCGATAAAACGTCAAAAGGCCTGCAAGGACCTCGATACAATAATATGAAAAATCATAATACGTGAAAAACAATTGAATCGCGAAAGAAAAAGAACTCCGATTCCGAATCCAGTAGCGAAGAAGAAAGAGGATCAGCTGGAAAGCAAGATAAGTGCGCGCGCTCGTATCAAGTTGCGCAAGTAACCCGAGCCGCCCAGCCGAGCAGCGGCCTTGACCAAATCACACTCCCGATACAGGAGACGCGATCAAGGGAGATTGACATGCTTTTTGATTCAGGCGCAACCCTCTCACTTATAAAAGTAAAAACTTTGAAAGGGAAAACCAAAATTTCCCCCGGAAAAATCACCCTAGCAGGGATAACTGGTCACAAAATGCACACAATCGGAAGCATGCAGGCCCACATTAAACTAGGCGAGCGAATATTAGAACATACTATGTATGTAGTCAAGGACGATTTCCCCATGGAGTACGACGGAATACTTGGACTCGACTTCATAAAGAAGCACCGCGTAGTCTGTGATTACGATAAACAGCAATTAAAAATAGCAGGCGTCACATTTAAGCTAAGACCCTGCGGCAAAATTACTTTACAACCGCGCAGCGAAACTATTGTCCGAGCCATCACTAACCGAAATCAACCCGGAGTGATCCAAGCAAAAGAAACTAAACCCGGGGTATATATCGGCCGATGTCTGGTGGAACCAAAAAATTTTGCATGCCCAATTAGCGTAATAAATACAACCGACAAGCCGATAGAAATATGTACTCCGCACGTGACCATAGAAGATCACGACGAAAACGACTATCAGATATACGCTGTTATCGACGAAGCGGAATGTACAGATAAACTGCGGAGCGAACGAATCTGACAAACACTACGCACCCGGCACCTCAACTCGGAAGAAAGACAGGCTCTCATACGGATATGCGAAGAGTATCAAGACATATTCCACCTAAGTGGAGAATCACTGACATGCACCGCAGCAGTGAAACATGAGATACGTACACAAGCCAACGCATCGCCGGTCAACGTACGACCGTATCGCCTCCCTGCGAAGCATAAGGAAGAGGTGAATACGCAGATAAAGCAAATGCTACACGATGGCATTATCAGAGCTAGCACGAGTCAGTGGAACGCGCCACTATTAGTGGTACCCAAAAAAGCTGACTCGGCCGGAAAACCGAAGCTTCGAATTGTAATCGACTTCAGAAAGCTCAACGATCTAACCATTGGCGACTCATTTCCCCTACCCAACATAGAGGAAATACTAGATCAATTGGGGAACGCCAAATATTTTTCAACGCTAGACTTAGCGTCAGGGTATCATCAGATACCAATGGCTGAGCACGATAAACCAAAGACAGCGTTCTCAACACCGTACGGACATTACGAATACAATCGAATGCCGTTCGGATTAAAAAACGCGCCAGCCACATTCCAGAGACTAATGAATTCAGTACTCATAGGAATACAAGGACTCAGATGCTTAGTATATCTCGATGACATAGTGATATACGGCTCGAGTCTAGAAGATCATAACAAACGGTTAACGGAAGTACTGCAACGCTTACGAGAAGCGAATTTAAAGCTGCAGCCAGACAAATGCGAATTTTTACGCAAGGAAGTCAATTATTTAGGACATGTGATTTCCGAAGATGGAATATCACCGAATCCAGCAAAGCTGCAAGCAATAAAAGATTTTCCGGAACCACAAAAAGTAAAGGATGTTCAGTCCTTTATAGGCCTTGCCGGATATTATAGAAAATTCATTAAAGAATTTTCCAAAATCGCAAAACCGTTAACCAAACTAACCAAGAAAACAGAAAAATTCGCGTGGGCCGCCGAACAACAAATAGCCTTTAATACGCTAAAAGAAAAATTAACGACAGCACCAGTGCTCCAATATCCAGATTTCACAAAAGAATTTAATGTGACCACAGACGCATCCGATTATGCAATCGGAACGGTATTGTCACAGGGACCGATAGGCAACGATCGTCCCATTGCTTACGCGAGCAGAATATTAAATCGGGCAGAGCAGAATTACAGTACCACCGAAAAAGAATTACTCGCCATAGTATGGGCTGTAAAACATTTCCGACCATGTATATGGGACCAAGTTTAAGATCGTAACCGATCATAAACCCCTTATATGGTTGTTTAATGTAAACGACCCCGGATCAAGACTGATTCGATGGAGATTGAAACTGGAAGAGTACGATTATGAAATCATTCATAAGGCCGGTCGCGCGAACGCGAACGCCGACGCGCTGAGTCGTAACGTGAAGCGGGAAGCTCACGTTACAGAAGCAACTGATAAAGTCCTAGCGCTAAACGAAGACGGCGAACACGCATATACATCCAATGAAGATGATACAGAAGAGGATAAAAAATGCGAACTAGCATATACAGAAGAACAGAAAAAACAGATTCTGTATGAATATCATGATGCACCTACAGGAGGACATCAAGGAATCGAAAGAACAATAAAAAGAATACTCAAACATAATTGGCCTGGATTAACGGCCGATGTAGAGCGGTACATAAGAAAATGCGAGTTATGCCAAAAGAATAAACTCTCTCGAAGAATAAAGGCACCTCTTATCGTCACAGATACGCCAAGCCGACCCTTCGAGAAATGTGCGCTCGACATTGTAGGACCACTTACAATAACAAAAAACGACAATAGGTACCTACTCACTTTTCAGGATCATCTTACAAAATTCAGTAAGGCGATACCTATCCCGAACCAGGAAGCAAATACCGTGAGCAAAGAATTTGTCACGAAAATTGTACTGGAATACGAAACGCCAGATTACGTATTAACGGATCAAGGCACGAATTTCACGAGCGAGATATTCAAAAATACGTGCAAACTATTGAAAATAAATAAAATTCAAACTACCGCCTACCACCCCGAGAGCAATGGAACTCTTGAAAGATTACATCGGACTCTAGCCGAATATTTGCGACATTATATAAATCAGGACCAAACCGACTGGGACGAATGGATCCCGTACGCGATGCACACATACAATACAACGCCTCACACGGCGACAGGGTATACACCGTTTGAACTAATATATGGTCGACAGGCAGAACTGCCGACAGCCCTAACGAAACAGCCTAAACCCACCTATAACTACGACGACTATGCGCAAGAATTAAGGGAGAGGTTAAGGGCCGCAAACCGTGTTGCACGCGAAAACATAAAAGAAGGAAAGGCCAAAGCAAAAACGCAATACGATAAACGCGCGAAGGAAACAAAATTTAAAGTCGGTGAGAAGATATTATTGTACGACAAGACGCTCCGGCGCGGGAGATCCAAGAAACTCGACGCGCAATGGACCGGACCGTACACGGTGACCGAAAAACACTCGGAAGTCAACTACACGATTAAACGAGGCAGGACAACTACGCGCGTGCACGTAAACCGCCTAAAACCATTTATTGAAGCGTAACGCAGGCGAGAAAAAAGAGAAAAGAAAAAGGAGAGCAAAACGAAAATAGAGACTCACCATGATGATGCTGCCAGCCGGAACATAGCCAGAGTAACCAGGATAACAGTCATATGCTAGTGCATTACCCACACCAAAAATAAACTATCACTACACTTAAAAACTAGCACTACAAACTACGGAACAGTGTATAAGTAAACAGCCAATCAGCTGTCCATAGCTGGATCTTCAGGCGAAAGATCCAGACACGACGAGACTCCGTCGCGTAAAGATAACTCTACCGCGAATCCTACAGTATCCTCGTACTCGCCACTATGGAAACACGTTCCCTCGGAGGCTCCTTCGTCCTCTGCACTCACAGAAGCACTCATGTCAACATCCTCCGAAACGTCCACATATAAAGCGAGTTCCTCCCAAGGAACGGGACCATCATTAAATTCGGCTAAATGCTCATATCCATTGATAGGCAAAGGCTCGGCAGGATCGGAACTTTTGTCCTCATCCAGAGGAATGTAGTTCAACTCATCCAAGTCGTCAGATAGGATGATCGTCTCCCGATCATGAAAATCGGAGAAGACATCATCATACCCATCGCTCTCGCCACAATCACTCCCCTCACTCTCCGCACTATAGCACGAACTCAAGTCGCGACGAAACATAGCAACGAAAAAACCGTAAACTCGCGACACGCAAACAAACTAATGAAAGGCCGACAAAAGACTGAAAATTCGTACCGCCCAAAGAAAAAATGAAAGGCAAAAAGAAAGACGAGAACGAACAAAATATGCACTACTAAGCAGCCACAAATTAGCAGCATCAAACGCACGTGCAGCAAAACGCTGACACAATTTAATAAGATACGCGTAGCGAAAACCGATCTAATAAGAAATTCCTCGTACACAAAAAAAAAAATTTTTTTTTTTAAATAATTACAGATGTATAATTTGGGCAACACTAAATGCCGCGGAAGAACCGGACATAAGGCCACAGTACGAGATAGAAAGATTCACCCATCATCCGGGAATATATTTCGAGAAGATAGGAATACTACACCAAGTGGAGTCTTCCTGGAAGGTGATAATCAAAGTAGACGCTACGTCACTAACCAAACGACTTACGCAATTAGAAAAATACATACATAAAACAGACAATTTATGTCAGATGATAACCGTAATCGGCAAGGAAACATGCACAAACTTGCATGAAATTATTAAGAAAGGTTTCGAAAGAACAAATAACCTAATAGAGCGAATAAACTCAACGTACAAGAAACAAACCGCACAAAAGAGAGGATTGGTCGATGGAATAGGATCTGTGGCGAAATCATTGTTCGGTACCATGGATGCAAATGATGAAAAACTCATCAACGAGCAATTAACAATATTGCATAATGCTGAAGAACTAAACAAACATGCAATAAAAAAACCAACTGAAAATAATGAAAGCGACAATAGCCCACATTGACAACAACGAACGAACAATACGACAAAACGAAAACACTCTCGCAGACGCAACTGACAAATTACGGACAAAACTTATTGAAGACGAAAAACAGAATAACCTACATGAACATTTCATAATTATTAACGCTATACTAGCCGACTTAACGCGAGACGCAGAAGACGTATTAGAATACGTAGCAAATGTAAAAAAGGGAATGTTGCATCCTCGCCTAACACCCATCAATGAAATAATAGAATCTCTTAAAGACGCAAGCTCGAAATTGCCTGAAGGATTATATTTCCCATTTAGAATAGGCAAAGAAGAATGGTCGACAATAGAAAGATTCGCGGAAATAGGCGCGTATTGCACCATTCTCATATATACACCATTCTGAAATTTCCACTCATATCAATACCGAAATATGAAATTCAGAATGTAATTCCTCTACCTATCCCAGATCCTAATAACATCTTCTCATTTATAGAAGTAAACCATCCTCTCGTAGCGATAGATACAGTACAGCGTACGTACATAATACTAGCGAATAGCGACCTACAGAAATGCGTAAAAATAAATCGCGAATACTTATGTACGCAGAACCATCCGGTATATAGAATAAATGCAGACTCCATATGCGAAGTAAAAATATACGCGGAAATCAAAGAAAACAATAGAGACTGTAAAATAAAAAATACTATGTCGAATAATAGTCTTTGGATAGCATTAGATAACTCACACTCATGGCTATACTCGACACCGAGAAGCCAAGTAATCACTATACACTGTAAAGACCACGGACAAATAAAGGAAAAGATTGAAAAAACGGGTAGAATAACGTTCAAGAATAGCTGTAAAATAGCGACGGAAAACGCTATAATAAAATCACTCAAGGCATCATATGAAACGCGAGTAGAAGCGTATCTACCGCAATACAACATCTCGCTAATACAAAAGTCTGACTCAACAAACGACACAGACATAGCAAGAAAAATAAAATTAAAAGAGGTTATACAAAACCCAACAGAACTAGAAAGCTATAAGCAAAAAATAGATGAAATAAATAACGAAATTGAAAAAAGACCAAACTCGATCTTTCAATCGCCACACTTTATTTTTCCAATGGCAACAAGCGGAACAACCATTGTAATAGTTGTAATAGTGATAGTCATAGGGATTATCGTGATACGTAAGAAAATGCGCGGATCACGCTAATACAAAATAGCCCAGGTAGCAAGGTGACGTCTAATTGACGGCATTTTTTGGTCATTTTATGACGAACCAGACGTCATAATGTCGAGATAAAATGACGTCTAAATGTCGTAAAACTGACGTACATTTGTCTCATCTTAACGACGTCATATATTGACGTCAAAAATACGTCATTATTTTCATATTATTGACGTCATTTTCAAGAAGCTAGTATCGTATTTGACGGTATTTTATTGTTATTTTTATGACAAAACAGGTTTTTAGATTACATTTAATAAAGACGACATTTTAACGTCATTTTTATGACTATCCCAGGTAGTAAAAGCCATTATTTTGACGTTTTAGAAAATATTTCGGGTACATGTCCTATATATGCAGTACTTGCATTATGAAAATATCGAAATAACATAATTATAATGTAAAAAAAAATCTACGTTATTTCTCAACAAGCATCACGACCCACTACACCATAGTCACATTTGGAATTGCCTAACTTCCGCGGTCACCCATCCAACTCTGAACCGCCGTCGACGTTGCTTGACTTCGAAGATCGTACGCTACCTAGCCCTTTGTGATGATCCATGAACACTTGATGATCATGAATACATATTTGTTATAGATCAGTTCAATAGATGCGAGAAACATGAAACTTGTAGTTAACTAATATTTTTATAAATAAATATAAATTTACAGTTTTTTTCCTGATTTTTACATATGCAAAATAACATGTGGAATAACTTATAGAAATATGTTTTTGCTCTGCTTTTTTGATAAAGCTAAATTATACCTCAGACAAAATGCAATATTTATAAAATATTTATAAAATATTTATAAAATATTTATAATATTTATTTAAATATTTTATAAATATTTATCCAAATATTTTATAAATATTTTTGTGGTCTTAGATTTGACAAATCATAAAAATTTATCATAAATATTATAAAAATATTTATAAAATATTTATAAATATTTACAAAATATTACTTATACAAATCTTTATCTTTTATTTACCATAAATATTATATAAAATATTTAATCTATATTTTAATATGTTGAATAAAGATTTTTTTCTTCGTATATATAAAATATGTGTAAAATATTTTTATAATATTTTGAAAAAATAAATATTAATAAATATTAATAAATATTTATCATAAATATTATGTGCTGCCTGGGATGATTCTAAAATATTGATAGTATTAATTATATAAAATATTATATTAATTTTAATAATGTTGTTTATTAACCAATCTTTAAATAATGATTAATAGTTATAGGTAGCAAGGTGTCGTCCACTAGACCTCAATAATTTGTCATTTGAGGTTAAATCGTCAATTATTACAAAGAATTATAGTTAACGTCAGTAATTAGTCACTAATAAAATCTTATTAATACGTCGTAAAATGATCAATTAACTGACGTTATTAATTAGTCAAGAATATGACGTCGGAAATACGTTGTAGGATGGATAAATGACTGACGTAATTAATAGGTCAAAAAATGACGTTACTATTACGTCTTAATTTGATAACATGACGTCTGCGACCTTGAATGACGAATTATTGACGTCGTATTAACGTCACCTTGCTACCTGGGAAAATAGTACGCGATTCTAAAATAATATATATATTTATATAATGAATTGTAATAAATTTCTCCCGACGGGGGAGGGGCGCATGGCAGTAACCAGCACGTCTCGAGTTAGCAAAACGTGACACACGATCACGTTACAGCGAATTGCCGGACTCTGGCAAGGAACGACACGTGCACCAACGGTGCACAGCTGACTTAGCTATGACCATATATGGTCCGATAATGGGTTTCTACCCCACCAAATACAAATTTTTGGAAAATTATAAAAACCACGGCAGAGCCGCGCGACAAGAAAACTCGTAAACCAACACGAGCCAAGTCGCGTCAGTCAAAAGTTCCTGTGAAAAAACCACAAGTTCAACCCGAGGATTCACAAGATGAAGATCCCGAAGGAAACCGAACAGCCAATCGATGGGGTGCGCCCAATTGACCACCCTACTCGCTACGAGCGGTTTCTGAGGAGCATCTGCCTGCGGCCGACCGAGAGATGCCTCGTGGAAAACGAATTCGCCTGGAGGCGATGGTGCCGCAGATGTTATCGACCACACCGGGCCCAGTGCGAGGTACGAGAACCAACCTCCCACGGGTACCGCACACAGCTGGCAACAGACGAGACATGGGAAACCATCACCCAGTGTTTCCTCTGCGACACCATCCTCATGGACGTCCGACCAGCAAGGGACTGTCTACGGTGCCTGGCCGTGTTCCTGGAGGACGAGGACGCCATCCAGGAGGCCCTCAACCTGAATGTAAGCTACGAGACTTTCCAAAACTGCCATACAAGAAACCCCGCTAACTAAGGTCATGAATGTACTGACACACCTGCATTTTAAATTAACGGCGCTCATCGCGAAATTGTAATCCACCGTATAATTATAAGAGCGATCATAGCGAAACACTATTACTTAACCGATAACTCAGCCCCCTCGTTGTCTTCCTAATAAGGGGGAGGGATGTTGTGAGTGCATCACACTCACATGTCGCAAGCGATAAAAGGTGTCGCATGACACCTCGCGCGGCCATCGCCCGGCCTACATACCGGGCGTCGCACCGGGAAACGAATCCGGTTGCCTAAGACTCAACACCCAAAATCATCTGATTTTGGGCTGGAATCCGCATGGCCAGCAATTGCTGGCTAAGCGAGTATCCTGTCCAAAGGCCTATGACCGCGGAAGTACCTTCCCCGGTCATACGCCCAAAAAACGGTGTATATATACACCGAGTGACAGACAACGAGCGGGTTTTGCTACACCGTATACAGCGACGCACGTATGTCGCTGACTCTGTAATACTCGTTACGGTTTATTATATATAAGTGTTATCAAGTGTAACCAAGACGGAAAATATATATTGTGATCATACAACTGGCTACTATCTCTCCAAGACCCGACCCGAGGAGCATCGGCAGACGATCCCTATTACCTGTGACCCTTTATCTAAGAAGGGCCACAACATTTGAAAAAAGGGGTTGAAAGTGGGGTGTTACGAAAAGAAAGGAGTTCCAAAAAAAAAGGAGATCAGACACAACGCGGATCCGCGGCGCTCACTCCGGCAAGGATGAGATGAGGAAAAAATAATAAACGTGTATTAATCGGAAAATAATAAACAAAAACTATGGTTTTCTATGAGACAGCTCCGTTTAATTCTTGACTCGCAAAAAAATACAACGGCGGGTATTCGCTAACGCAGCCACTTGCGAATTTCGGCGCGAAGCACGCGCGACAACGAGAGAGAAGAAAAGGCGCGCTTTTTCTCTCTGAGACAGAATTGCGGTCTGTGCTCTGCGACGGTCTAGCGAGTCATTGGCTCGCGAGCAACGGGGTCCTTGTCTCCCCGAACCTCCGGAGGAGTCGATCACACACGGATCCGACTCAAAAGCACGGAGTGAACACGACTCCTCCAGAAGGTCGAGATGTTGACAACAGGCCCCCGCGTACCATCGATCTCACGCGGCTCGCCAGTGACATCCACGGATCGCGGAGGCCGCCGATTCGAGCAAAACATCGAGGGCTCGACTTGCCGCTAGCGAGAGCGCGAGCGCCCGATAATTCGCGCTATTCGCGCTTATTTACTAAACATCCCGCCCGCCTCGTCGTGGACGACCGCGGCAGGGCGCTGTGATTGTTCTTCAACGAGGCGGGAATCGCGACGAGTGAGACGTCGATCTCGACTCAGCCTGACCCACGGGGCCGCGATCAGCTGATCGGCGTGCGACCGCCCCGGCGATGAAGCACGTGCGCGTAACATGGAGTAAATTAAAAAATTTAAAATTTTTGGAAAATCTAAATATACTATTGGAAAGAGTATAAAATACCATAAAACTTTTGTATAAATCATTTTTTTCATAAACTTTATATTTTCAAAGATATTCGCTAAAAATGAAAAAACACGTTATTTTCGAGGGATGGTTTCAACCCCTAAACGTCGAGATACACCGCTAAAAAAAATATGGGTCTAATATTCTTTTATGTTCTACAACATATCCAAAGCTCATTAAAATCGGTGAGGGACAGTTCTGTCCGTTCCCTTGTCAGTATTCGTCACACAATCACGCACACAACACTTCTGCGCGAAATATATCAAAAAATCACGTAAGTCACGACGCAACGTCGCGAGCTATCAATACCGCCGCGGAATCTCGATCTCGATCGCCACGCGACGACCTCGTTGATCACCAATCCGATACGCGGAAAGCCTTCAACAATACGTGCGATATATTTGACTCGTAAACACCCGGGGTCAAAATAGATTTTTTAATTATGGATGGATAACAAAATAAAGTAAATAAGGTCATTAAATAAAAATGTAAAAATAAAAGGTGTCATTTTATTTGTGTGTGTGTGTGTGTGTGTGTGTGTGTGGCCCGCTTGACGCTGCAAATACACTGACGCAAAAAAAAACAGAACAAAAATTTTAACCGAATTTTTAGGCAATCTTTAAAGTGATGCAATTTTGTGAAAAATTCTCCAAATTACATGAATTTTTTTTTAAATTAAAGAGTAAAGACTACTTTAAGAATCCCTAGGCGAATGTTTGATTTGTTAAGTTTGATCCTTTTGCATCGCATAAAAACCAAACACATGTTTTTTTTTTCATTGAAAAAAGTAAAAGTTTATTATTTTGCACAGGTTTTTCGTTAAAATCTTACTAATATTAATCCAGATTCTTAAAGTTTATTCTTTTCTAAGCAATTTAAAAAAAAAAACAATATGTCAATGTTTTTTTTTTTTTTTTTTGATTATACACAAGTTTGAAATTTGCACTGCATTTTAGGGTATTTTAATACAGTATTAATACAGTATTTTTTGGTTACTCTGAAACGGTGTCAATATGATATTGTACATTAAATTTTTATTGTTATTTAACTCAATCATATCGCCGTCATCAAAGTGACCCAATGTACACACAAAAAAGACCGAAATGAAAAAGACCGATTTTTAAAATAAATTTTTATTTTTTATGTATGAGTATGTGTATATTTTCCAGTGAACACAGTAATATAGTAGCAATGTAATAACAATGTAACCGAATATAACAGGTTATATTACTCTGATGTTACATGTAAGTTACAATTTCCGACTAAGCAATATAACATGTTATATAACATGTTATCTAACCGTTACACAACAGTTACATGCGTTCCGTTTCACGCATGATACGCATATCCTGTTTCTGAAAATGATAACATAAAGAGACTTCTAAAAAATAACATAATGATGTCAGAATGTTAACCAATGCGCGTTTTTTAAGAACAAAAAGATATCATGAAATTGATATCTGAAAGATTTCTTAAATTGGATATCTTTAAACTGCAACTAGAGAAAAATAAAATAAAATAAAAATTTCGTTCTTTTTTAAATTATTTTTATCAACAGTACATACTAAATTTAGGACAAATTTTTCTTAATTAATTAAATTTAAATTATATTATTTTATTTTATTCTTACTTGCCGCTGGTAGGTTTTGAACCCGACCTTAGGATGACCAACCTTGTACTCTAACTACTACGCCAATTTGACTCATCGATATGGGTACTTGTTATTGTCTACATATACCTATATGTTTTATAAACTGACGCAATTATATTATTTTTTATGAAAGCAATTAAATATTGCAAAACATATTAAAAATAAATAGCATTAATTTATTTACTTACTAATTTCATTGTTAAATTTATTTTTTCCATAACCTTAATAATTTGATGGAAATTGTGATCTATTTGGCACAAATACTTTGAAGCGTTTAAATGGTTAATTAGATGGTTAACTATATAGATCATATATTCTAAAAAAAATTAAATAGTATATTTATTATCTTGTTTTTGTTCAATACATGATAAATTTAGATTTTGTGCACTTTTTTGTGCGCAGTAATTGTAGACAAACCGTTATTTTTGAAAACATTATTTTTATGATAATTTTTTTAAATATCAAATGGATCTCTCATTCAGGATGTTATAGTGTTGTCTGATTTCTGAGTCAACTACGACGTACGCATCGTTCCGTAATAACATTGATACGAGCGTGTTATGTCACAATTATACAATTTTTGTTACATAACTGTAACGACAAAACGATGTATAACAGTTATATTACTTGCGTATAATAAATGTTGCATAACAGGTTATTTCCATGTTATATAACACATACATATCACAAGAATAACAATGTTACATTACATGTAACCTTCATGTTATATTGCTGTTATACAACGTGTTCACTGGGTTATGTGTGATCTGAACAGGCTGCTAAATTGGTGAACCTTCTGTTGACTTCAGTAAAATTGCCGCATCAGCTATCCGTTACATTCAGATCAGTAAGTGCAAATTTCCACTGATAAATTTCAGAGCCACATGATGTGGAAAATCGTCAACCTCTACGTGGTGCACATTGGGTCACTTTGGTAGCGGTATGATTGAGTTAAATACCAATAAAATTAATGTGCAAAATCATATTGGTACCGCTTCATGGTATCCAAAGAATACTGTATTTATTCGCTAAAATACACTAAAATACAGTGCAAATTTTAAACTCGTGTATAATCAATAAAAAACATTGTATCGACATGTTCTTTTTTTGAAATTTCTTAGAAAAGAATAAACTTTAAGAATCCGGATTAGTATTAGCAAAATTTTAACGAAAAACTTGTGAAAAATGATAAACTTTTACTTTAAAAAAAAAAAAAAAAAAAACGTTTATTTTCATGTAATACAAAAGGGTCACATTAAAAAAATCAAACTTGCGCCTAGAGATTTTCAAAGTAGAGTATGTGCCCTTTAATTAAAAAAAAGTTCATGCAATTTGGATGATTTTTCGCAAAGTTATATCACTTTGAAGATTGTCTAAAAATTCGGTCAAAATTTTTGTCTCGTTTTTTTTGCACCAGTGTATTTCGAAGCATTTATCAAAGTAACAATTTTACAATTTGAACAATTAAGTAATGTTTTGAAACATTGTAGCGTATGTAAACCGTTATAGTAACATAAAAAGACATACTTACAATACGTATTACATGAAATATATACTGAATAATACGTGTTAACTCTTAGAGAACTGAGATTTTAGAAATGAAATAAGTTCATAATTTCCATAGAAATGAGTTCCGAGGCCTCCTATGCAGGGTTTCAAACAAGGACGGATATGTACGAGTCAAGACATGACGCCATATGTCCTGTAAGAGTTAATATATTAATAATAGTATCATTGTAAATTTATATAATCGGTTTTTTAATTTATGTGTGCGTGTGTGTGTGTGTGGTGTGTGTGGCATTCTTTGTTAAGCGGGCCACCCGCCGTTTCAAAATTTTATTTGAGAAACCACCTTGCACACAAATTTAGTTACAGGCAAGAGCTATCAAAAGCCATGTGCGCTTTTGAAAAATTTAAAATGGCGTAGCCGATATGGCGGATATAAGAGTGCAAAATGTAAAATAGTTTATAGATTTACTTCAATTCTGTTTTCAAGGATACTAATTACGAAACTGCTGTCAAATTTTAGAAATAAAAAATGGCTGATTCAATATGGCGGACCTTAGTGTAAAATGTAGAACAGTTTATACAATTACTTAAATCTTGTTTACTTGAGAAACAGTGTAGTGTAAGGCATAAGTCTAATGTCACGTGACTGATGGTAAGAGCGCAAATGGCTTTCGACAGCTCTTGTCTATAACTAAATTTGTGTGCAAGATGGTTCTTCTACGTCGAGTACAATTTTGGAACGGCGGGAGGCCCGCTTGACAAAGAACACAGCACGCACGCACGCACGCACGCACACATACACGTATGTCCTACAGATTGTTAGTGATTTAAATAATGTATTTTTTAGATTGGTTCTTTGATTGCGCAAGCTATTAATATCAAGTATTTTTAAAGATAGCTCCCAACTAATCATAATTATTGTGCTTGAATGTAATATAAAACTTTTTTATGAAATTACTGATCTTATAAGCAGGGTTGAGTAGTAACTATTTAAACAGTTGAAAGTTAATAATAAAGAAAAAATTATAAAATAAAAATACATTCCTGCATAAAAACAATTTTTTTGTTACTTTATATAATTAATATCATAACTTAATTTACAAATAAAGTTTTAAATATATTTGATAATCGATACTGTAATTATGTTGATAATTTGACTTAAATAAATTATATGGTTTTTTAATTTAATGTTAAATTAATCTTAATCTAAAGTTAAATTAATCTTAACATAATTTTAACTGAGTTAGTTTTTTATTAAATGTAATTTTTAACTTAACTGAATTAATTTTATCATGCATTAACTTTAATTTAATTTAGTTTAAAAAATATATTAATTTACCCAGCCATGTTTATAAGCTTGAAGAGTCAGAAAATATGCACAAATACACAAATATTAGTAGATAAAATCTTAGTATTTATTTTTTACGGTGTTTTTAATATATTGTTGCAACATTACTAAAATCATATTACATATCTATATCTAATCAGATTTTAACAATGTTTCCTAAAATATCGCATGCCGCATGGGGAAATACATGTATATTACGCTGCGGTGTCAAAAAATGTGTTGATCAGCACCGATATTTGATTTGGCGTGTACTTTATGTATTTTGATGGATTCTTCGAGAACGATGTGCCGCGATATTTGTTATAGAACGCGGTATATGGCGTCACGATTGCCTCATGCAACTCTTTCCTCAGCTCCTCGCGCAGGGATTTGTCCGGTACCGAATAGGAGCGCTGACACTTGGCCACTTCTTCGAGTTCTCGTGCGAAACCCAGAAATTTCTCCTTTAACGTTTTAGTAGCGAGATCTATGCGGAAGAAAAGACGTATACAGAAATTAAGGGGGTATTTTCGCTTTTGGATAAAAACAATTCTTTTTTACATTTTTTTAAATTTAAATCTGAGAGACGAGAGAGAAAGAAAAGAGCAGATTAAGAGATTTGAAAAAGTCGTTTTTTTTTATTAACGTATAAACTGTAAAGTTTTACAATGCGAAATTTTAACATTATTTTTTTGGAAACATTTTTCAAAATTTATATACATAGAAGACTGTGTTCCGATGTTACTGTCAGTACTGAAAATCTATAGTTTTCGTATACTATAGATTTTCAGTACTGGCTGTAATATCGAAACACAGCTTTTAAGAATTGCAATGTCGGTCTTGCAATAATACTATGGCGAATCTTGGTGCCTAATAATAATTTTAATAAATTCTCTAATAGATTCAGGTCATGTAAACTGTACGCCGCAATACTATTGCAAAATCAACATTGGCAATTCTTATATGTATTTAACAATTTTGTTTGTTTCCTATATCTCACTTATTATTTTTTAAAATTGTTGTTATGATAACTCGTTTGATTTTAATTTGATCAAAATTTTTAAGGAATATTTATAACATTTTTCTTTCTCTCGATCGAACTACTACAAATAAAAATTTCTACTTCTCATCTTTGCGATAAAAAAAAATTTAAGAAAAAATAAAAAATTAAATTTTTCCAAAATTTTGCAAAAATTAGTATTGTAATTTGCTTGTAAGTGTCAATGAACAAAAACTATATTTAACAAATAAGAATTTTTAGAAATGTTTTATTTTAGATAGTTTCTGTATCTTAAATCATGGCAAGATTGAATCGTTATTTTTTAATACACAAAATTTTAAATAATATAAACTAATTGCCAAAACTATCTTTTCTAATGTTTAATTTGTCAAGAACATTTAAATATCAGAGAATAGACTCCAAGTTTATAACTTTGATATTGTTTTTTAAAAAATCCCCAAAAGGAATATAAAAAGGAATATAGTATATGAAAATGATAACACTTTAATATAATTAACAATAAATCACAGATCTGTTAATTGAACATTTTCATGATTGTTTCATAATAAACCAACAATATACGATATTGTGACTCAAATACAATATGTTGATTATTTCTTTTGACTTAAGAGATATTTGGACTCTTTGTTTAGTCTTGATGCAACTTTTTTACATTAAGATAACAAACCTGGTTCGTCAGTGAGATAAGATCGGGCCTTGGCAAATGTCATGGTAACGTAATTGTTTTTGTCTTTGAGAAGTAACTCGTGATATGTTTGTTCTGCGCTTGGTTCGGCCAGCAGGAGCAGTTCCATAAGAGAACTTCGACAAAGAGCATTGACTACATAATTATGATTATTCAGTCGAAATAAAGATCGTAAAGCGAGATCGGAATAAGATGCATCGCTTTTACTCACTAACGCCAGATTCAATTGAGCAAGAACCTTTTCTGCAAGAAAACAAAACAGTTATCTTTAACAGTACACTACTCTTGGGCTGCGTTCCCTTTGGCGTTTACAGCGCTTGTGAGCATCATATCTATTCTATTTGTCCTTGTTTAATACATGATGAATAACAAGGATGAAATAATGCTCACAGCACTGTTCAAACGGAACGCAGTCTTAGTGTTAGACTTTAAAAAGTGGAGGGGAGTTATGACATTTAACAAAGTAGTTTTTGGCATTGTTATCTTCAAAATAATAAATAATGAACAAAATTTAAGAAATAAAAATGATAAATTATTTAAAAATATTTGATATTGATAAGCATTGATATATGACATTATATGGAATAAACTGGAAAAATATTAATATCTATATTTTCTTATTATTATGAAAAAATGTTTATAATAAACCTTTAGATTTAATCTTTAAAGGACCTTTTTTTAGACTTTTTTAGTTTTAGTGCTAGAACATTTTTGTCCTTGTCAGTGAATTGAACTACGAAAAATATACCTCGTTCCAGCATCTAATATTAGGCTTCTGATCCAGAAAAAAAAGGTTTTTTTCTGGATCAGAAATTTTTTTTCTGTATTTGATTTTTTTCTGGATCAGAAATTTTTTTTCTTTATATTATTGTTTATTCTTAAATTTATTGTCATTTGCAATAAAAATGTTGAAAAATATATATATAAACGTAAATATGTCGCATTTTGTGAAGTATGAGGCAGTAAGTTGTCATTATACAAAATAACATCAATTTATTTCGAAATAAATGCACATAAAATGAAAAAATAATTTTAGCTAAACGAATAGTGTTTTTGGTAAGTCTAATTATAAGTCTAATATTATTAGGCTTCTAGTCCTGGAAAGGTTAAATGTAACAACAAGCAAAATTGTAACATTTTCTACTAGTAGTTATAAAATAATAGTATAATTCGTAAATATTTCATATTCTATTTTTACATGATAATTTCTATTCTATTTTTACATGATACGATAAAACTTTGCTTTCTTTAAATTCCGTTCTTATAAATATACTTTTTCAATATTTTTATATTTTCTTTCTAATTAAATTATTAAAAATTAAATTTAAATAGTAACTAGTTAAAAAGTTAATTGTTAACTTATTGTTAGTCGATAATTATTTAAATAAATTACTGAACTTTAACTGTGTTTTTAAAATACATTTTATAAGATGCATAAAGAAAGGCCCATAAGAGCTAAAAATGGCCTATATGGGTAATCGACTAAATTTTATTTATATGAAAAAGTGAAAATATACATCATATTTTTACAATTATTGTCTTGAAAAATGCTTGCGCTTATTATAAAAGTAGATGTTTCAAATGATTTCGCATATACGCATACAATTGTTCCTTTAAGAGTCGATCTTACTTACCATGATTTTTGTAATTGTTTGTTCTTAAAAACATTTAGAACCAAATTGAAACAAAATCATGCAATATTTAATGAAATAACTGAAGAAAATTATTTAAAAACCAGATACTTTATTATGTGCGTATGTAGCATAGATGTTCTGTAATATACCTATACGAATTATAATTTTTATAAATAATGTGTAGCTTTTATTTTAGTACATTTTGTATTTCAATTAAATATTAAATTATATGCAAGATTATATTATTTAAGATTCATATTCTGTGCTAATTAAAATGCATTAATTGTTAACACCCTAGGGACCGACATTGGACTTTTTATTTAGAAAGCATCTGTATTTAAAGACCAACAATATCCACAAAAACCAACTAAAATTCTTCTCAAACGATATTTTTACTCTTTCATGGTTTTGTCTAACTGATCTCTTAGCGATCGCCTTTTTATCGTTTCAAACTCGATATCTTCCATTTATACTTTTTATACTTGTGCATTGGTTAAACCTTCCCCATGGTAAAGATATCATTTGAGAAGAAAGAAGTTGAGTTGGTTTTTCTAGATACTGATGGCCTCTAAATACAGATATCGTCTAAACAAAAAGTCCAATGTTGATCTCTAGAGTGTTAATTATAATTAATGCATTTTAATTAGTACAGAACCTGAACCACGTCAGTAAATCTAGCACTTTCACTAAAAAAAAGGTTCGGACATACTGCATAATTTTCTGCTAGTTATCTGCTAATTTTCTGTCCTAATCCCAAATTTTTTGTTCTTATCCGTTCGCGGGAAATTAAGAGTGCTACCATTACGTGAACTTAGCACTCCTAAAAGTGGGGGTGCTAAGTTTACGTAATGGTAGCACTCCCACTAATACAAAAAGCATAAACCAAAAAACAAGTACCAGAATTTTCTGCTTATTTTTTGCTTTAAGAAACTGTAAATAGATGATATCAAAAATATTGAACGGTTTTCAAAGTATCGATACTCAGAACCATCATACCGTAACGATATAAGAGAAAATTATTAAAATAAAAAACTAACAATACACGACAACTTATAAAGTACTTTTTCAATCAAATACTCGTAAAATATACGATTTTAAAATTTTTAACTTGCAAAATAATTTTAAAAAGCTTTAAAATTCATAAAAATACAGAAGTAAAGTACTCTTAAAAAATTAATTGCTGCATTGACTATAGTATCAAAATGATCATCGATTTATCTGTTTTTAAAATATCCAGTTCCAAATTTTTTGCTCAACATTTATTTTTTAAGGGTGTATCGGACATACAATCTTAGACAAAAGTGCATGAAATTTGAAATACTTAAATATTTACATCTAACGCATAATAAATCTAGATGTAAGAAACTTGAACGATAGTTAGAGTCTTATTTTTACTTTTACAAAGGTATTTTTCACGTATTTGCGATTTTTTTCACTTATGAGTTTAAACTTTTGACAATAAAAATGCACAATTATCTTAAGTTATATTTTATTTCTTTAAAACGGTGTAGTGAAGACAATTGAAACTTGGCAGATATTTTCATCTATTCATATACTAGATGTGCAAAAAATTCAAAACATTGGTACTATTTCTTCTATATTTTTTTAGCTGTTTCATTCGTCAAGATCGTCCTTTTCCTAAGATAGAAAAGGATATCATGTAAAATCAGTGAAAATTAAAATAGTTATAACTCAGCAACCATTTAGTGGATGCGTTTTCAATTTTTTGCAGTACATTAGGGAAACTAAAAGAACAATTTCACAAATTTTTAGCAACTTTGTACCATTTTGAACTTCAGTCCGATACATCCTTAAGGTAGTATACTGTTGCGTCCGTGCATTAATAATTGAGTTGTACAAGTTAAATATTGAACAAAAAATTCGGGACCTGAATATTTTAAGAGCAGATAAATCGACGATTATTTTGATACTATAGTCAATGTAGAAGTTTACCCTTTTAAGGTAGTATATTCTTGCGTGCGCGCATTAACAATTGAGTTGCACAAGTTAAATGTTGAGCAAAAAATTCGGAACCTGGATATTTTAAGAGCAGATAAATCGACGATTATTTTGATACCATAGCCATAGTCAATGCAGCAATTTATTTTTTAAGATAGTTTACCCTTACGTGCGCGCATTAACAATTGAGTTGCACAAGATAATTTATGAGCGAAAAATTCGGGACCAGGATCTTTTACGAGTAGATAAATACACGATCATTTTGATACCATAGTCGATGCAGCAATTAATTTTTTAAGGTTACTTTATTCTTGTATTTTTATGAATTTTAAGGCTTTTCAAAGTTATTTTGCAAGTTAAAAATTTTAAACTTGTATAATTTACGAGTATTTAATTGAAAAGGTATTTTTTAAGTTGTCGTGATATCATTAGCTTTTTATTTTTAAAAATTTTCTCTTATATCGTTGCAATACGTTGGTTCTGAGTACCAGGGGCCCGATTCTTGAAATCATTCGCAAGAGAAACGTATACGCAAATACTCGCTCTAACAGAAAGTTGTAAGTTTATTGGTTAAAAGCCATACGATATCCAATAAATTTCTAACTTTTCTGTAAGAACAGAATTTGCGAATACGTTTCTCTTGCGAATGAATTCAAGAATCGAGCCCCAGTACTTTAATAACCGTGCAATAATTTTGGTATCTCTTTATAGTTTCTTAAAGAAAAAAATTAGCAGACAATTTTGGTATATTTGTTTTTTGTTTATGCTTTTTTTATTAGTGAGGGTGCTAGCGTCACATGAACTTAGCATCTCCACTTTTGGTCTTAATTTCCTGCGAACGGATAGGAGCAAAAAATTTGAGACTAGGGCATAAAATTAGCAGAAAATTGCAGCATGTCCTAACTTTTTTTTAGTGGTGGAAGTGCTAGGTTCATTGAGTTATTTAAACCTTTATCCCTAGAATGGCTTACCGGAATTAGAGATACTGTAACAGATATTCGCCAATGCTTTAACGACTTCTGATTGGGTCCCGTCGCTTGGGGTATAACCAGAAGTATGAGAGAGAAAGATAGATATAACTGACAGAGAAAGCCTAGCCGACCTAACCTGTTACCTGTCAAAAGAAAACAGAGTGTCTACGTGTCTACCAAATAGAATATAAAATTAGAGAGAAACCTGAGGTTGCACATATTTTTCTACGAGTCTAAATACAATGCTTAAATTATATTTATAATACATAATGTGTATATAAACATAATATGTATTTATATATAATAATATATAATTTCTTAATAATCAATTTATATTACTTAACCTTACATGGGAAAATTAATAAAATATGCCTAAACCTTTTTTTTAAATATATTGTGTTTTAATATTTATTTTGTTCACGATTATTAAATATCAATAACTACAAATAAATATATATATATATATATTGTATTCTTGCATTTACAATCAAAATAAACCGCCATCGAAAACGTCATATCCGATATCCGGTTTTACCCCAAGACGACACATTGGCGAATCTCTGTTATAGTATCTCTAACCGGAATAATTTTGTTGCTCAACGCGAATTTGATTTCATCTCCTAATTTAGCAGATAAAGACATCGTCGATTCGAGGCACCGATCATAATTCAATTTAAAGTCTTAAGAATTGATAAAGACACTAGCTGGCGTCGAAATTTTATTAACTTCTGAGCAGTACGAATATAAAGTAAAAATGGGGTACGCATATACCCCAACTTTTTTTTTTAACGAGGGGAATGCGCTTTACGCATACCCCCACCCTGGGGAAAGGGCGAGGGTTATGTGGGACTTACCGCCGTGCTCCGCTAAGGCCCAGCGGCATATCCCTCGGTGGCTGTCTGCCTCCGGGGCAATCGGTAGGCCGCGGGATCACCAAGGCACGCAACCGCAGCCCACCGCCGCAACCGCAGCCCACCGCGCATATACCCCAACCTAACCTAACCTAATCTAACCTAATATAACGTTTGTGTATGTATTTATCCGGAAAAAATTTTATAGTAAAAATTACTCTGTATGATAGTAGCCATCCCAAGGAGAAATAAAAGATCGGATAAACGTCTATTAGACGTCGGAGCCATCTACATCTAAAATAACGTCTAGAAACATCTAATTTAGATGTAACGTGATTTGGTGTTATTGTGTTCGTTTAAAACCTTACAATAACAGTCTTTATACAATAACAATAAATTATTAATAAAAAATTATTTTAAGCTGCAAGTCATTTCTCGACGTCTAATAAACATCTAATAGACGTCTAAGTGAATGATAATAATTTTGAAGAGACGTCGCATTATTTTTTAAATAATTAATGCGATTTTGTTCATTGCCAAACAGCACACTATATTTATAAAATATTTGAATATTATTTTATAAATATTTTTGTGGTTTTAGATTTGACAGATCGTAAAGATTTATCATAAATATTATAAAAGAAAAAATAGAAAAAAAATTAAAGAAAAAATAGTATTTGTATTTAAAGGAATAAAAAAAGTGTATTATAAATTAGTATTATTTATTAATGAATATATAAATTGGTTTTTTACTATACACGGAGAAAATTTTCTCTTAGAATTTACCTTCAAAATTATAGTAGTTGTGGAACACGGACTTCGAAGAATTTTACTATATTTTTAGTAAAATTTAGTAAAATTTTAGTAAAATTTAACTAAACTATTCTGTAATGTAAAATGTTTGGTTAAATTTCAGTAAAATTTTTTCAAATTTTACTAAAAGTATAGTAAAACTCTTCGAAGTCCGTGTTGTCCCATGACTACCACTGATTTTGAGGGTAAATTCTAAGAAAAAATTCTCTCCGTGTAGAGGTAAATCTATTATACGTCTATAATACCGTTACGCAGAACGTCTATTAGACGTATATTATACGTGTCTGAAAAAGGTCACTTCGACGTCTATCTAGATGCGTCTATTGATCTAGCTTAGATGCGTCTGATAGACGTATGCTCGATGTTTATCCGATCTCGCGTTTCTCCTTGGGATAGACCATAAGAAGAAATTTCAAAAAATTATACCATAAATAGTGTAAATACTATGGTAATTTAATAAAAACATAGTAAAAATTTTCATAAATCCTTACTTAATCCGCGTTTACTATTTACTATAATCATTTTTACAATAAAGTTTCCTCCGTGTACGAAATAGTGTTTTTTCGTGTTTGTATTTCTTCAAAGGGTAAACCACGATTGTCTTCAGCGACTTCGCGTCTTTGTCGCTCGATCAAAAATACTGCAAGATCTGTGACCGATGCCGACGCCGTGAGATCTGTGAGTCGATGCCGACGCCGCTATTACAATTACTTTTACAAAAAATCGCCGCTTAGTCTCTACATGTTTACATTTCTTTCTGATGGATACTCGCTGTAGAAAGATTAGTACAACGTTCCTGCGTGTGAAAACCACAGGACAATACATTGTGGCGAGTGTTGCTTGGAGTCATGAAAATATTTTAATAATTTTTCTTCTTTAATAATATATTCTGTATTAAAAAAGAACCACTTTACAATTTTATAACAAAATGAAAAAAATTGATTGTGTAAGGGAGAAGATAAAAGGTTTTGAATTAAGGAAGGAAAATGTCAGGAAGTCGTAAAGCTGGAAAAGAGATGCGGGCACATGATGTTCTCTTTTAAACAGTATCTGATGCTAAAAAATACTTTATTATCTTACGTCTGTACACTTTGGGGTCATATGGCGAACTCTTCTTCTCCGCATGGCGGTTGCGGATTTAACGGTAGTCGCTTGCATGGGATCGCATATAATAACTAATGAGGGCCTGTCATGTAAAACTAACGTCCAATGAGAGATTGGGTATGATGGCGGCGCATTATAACAAACAAGGTCTGTACTTTGACTATGATGGGTGCGTTCCGTTTCACGCATCGAGCGCATAAACTGCATAGAGAATCGTTCCGTTTCAGCTAATGCATTGATAGCGTATAGGATTCCCTAGAATACCTCCCCTTCTAGTGCATTAAACGCGCATAAGTTGTAGTAACTCAGACCAGAGGCAGTTAATGTGGGCATGCGCAGATGCGTATCGTTGTCCTTTTACATCCCAGATAGCACAAAATATTATCATAAATATTTATAAATATTTTACAAATTTATTAAAAAAAAATATTTTTTAAAGATTATATAATTATTTTCATGAACCATTTAGAAATGATACAAAAATTATTATCAAAATGTAGAATATATTTTTAAAATGTACTGAAAAATATTTATGGTATATAAACTTAAAATATTTTTTATATTCTTTAATAATAATGGTACAAATATTTATTTTTAATATTTTTATAAATGTTTATCATAATTTTTTTTATACCTGACAAACTCGGACATAAAAATATGTACAAAATATTTATCATAAATTTTGAGTACAGTTCCGAAAACGACTTACCTCCGATTTTTTTTAAATTACATATTCTTACGTATTTTGGGGCGCTGATTACGAATATGATAGTGAATATTGGCGCAAATTTGATTTTCATGGCGAAAATCATGAAAAAACTATAAAAATGGTTTTTTTCGTTTATTTCCGTAAATAATAAAAATTTCTAAAAATACTTTAAACAAAAGTTGTAAATCTCATCGAAATACATATTTTATGTCCTATTTATTTTTGCCATAAAAACAATAGTTTTTGAGAAAAACAAAGTTAAATGTTAAAAAATTTATACAACTCATCTAACACGTCGAGTTTTATTAGTTAATTTTAATGCTTTTAACTATATTCAAATACATTATATATATATATAATGTGTTTTTGTGCGTAGAACACAAATCTGGCAGAAAAAAGTGTCGCTCTGCCCCGCGAGACAAGATATTAATCGTTAAAGTTCACTATTTAACAAGTTATGAAACCTGTTATACCGACGAAATGTTGCGACTGAACATGGTTCCGTGGTTCCGTAGCCATATATTTTGACATATTTTGACTGAAAGAGAATTACCCAGCAAACACAGAACATAGCAGCAACATTGCGGCAATGTTATAACATTGTAGCAACATCACAGCAATATTACAACATGTTCTGTGTTTGCTGGGTAATATATTCTCAGAAAACGCGTGAGCGGGGAGGGGCGGAGCCCCTCACCGTAATTTTTTCTAACCTAATCTAACTCACGCATTTTAAAGTCGATATTTGGTTAATGTATATATAATGTACTTAAATATAGTTAAAAGCATTAAAATTAACTAATAAAACTCGACGTGCATTAGATGAGTTGTAGAAATTTTGAAACATTTAATTACAAAATACATAAGAATACGTAGTTTCAAAAAAATCAGAGGTAAGTCATTTTCGGAACTTTATCCTAATTTTTTTTTCTTATAAATATTTTATAAATATTTTGTGCTACCTGGAAAAGCCCTGTTCCAATACTGACGACGTGACGACTGATGTACATACGTATCGCATTTTTGTGCATACCGAAATTTTATATCACAATACGTGATGGACAAGGTTAAATTCCCCGTATTAGTGGATCATTTATTAATAAAAATAAGGCTACTGTTATCCATGTTTTATTGTCCATTGCGACCATAGTTTCAATAACATCCCTTTTCGTTTCACATCAAACGCATCAAAAGCCGTTCCGTTTCCAAGAACGCATAGGCGCATTAACGAAAACGGAACGATATCAATGCGCGCAGCGCATTGGCTGTGATCTATGCACTCAATGCGTGAAACGGAATGGACCCTATATAAGCAGAGAGAAGCCTGAGAGCGGCCACCACGGCCTTTTTCGTGCGACCGAAATGTGAATGTAGCATCAGCGCCAAACGTGGATGTACCACATCCGCTTTTCCTGTCAATAAAATCGTTTGTTTGGTGTGCGTCCGTGCTACATTCACGTTTAGGCCAAAGGGTAACACATATGCGCACAATGCTGGTTGTGTTCCGTGCTATGTGGACAAATGTCGGTAACAGAGTTATTGATTTTTCGTAATGTGTGCGAGCGAGAAGATACAAGGGCGAACGAGACATTCAATAAGAACAAGCGAAACAGTAAAAGGAGCGAGCGAGAGATCAACAAGAATGAATGAGATAGTAATAGAAGTGAGCGAGATGAGAAAAATAGCAGCATGCTGAAGCCCGAGAATCGGATCGAGCTTCCTTGCATGTTACTATTCTCATCTCGCTCGCCTCTCTTACTGTCTTGCTCACTCGCGTAATGCGATATATACATATATTATGTTTTTGAGACCGACACCTTTTTTAGTTAGAAAATTTAGAATATTAACAAATTATTATCTTTAATATGAAGAGGCACGGTAGTGCCTCGCGCAAAGTGTACGTGCGCGAGGCACTGCCGTGCCTCTATTTACGCGAGACGCCGTTTGCGAAATTCCGTAGATTATCAGATCTCAATAACGGCTAAATCGATTGATTTCTATATAAGCTTAATGGATAGCTTGCATCCGATTTATATAACAAAAGTGTGTTTATTTTTCCGCTACGTGACTTACGAGCGAAGATATTGCGATTTAAAATTTCGCATCAAGAGTAAATTTAAGAAACATCGTCGTCATTATTATTGTCGTCGCCCGGGACAGATGGTGGGGATTTGTACTTTTGCTTTTCGCGCGATAAATGGTTACGGACGTGACAGGGGCACGAGAATTGACAGAAAGTGCATGTTCGTATCCGCGAAAGAACAGAACGAGAAATTACGTGTCTTGATTGGCGGTCGAATCCGTCTGTTGAGGTAATGATTAATCCGCGGCAAATTTCACGGCGGTGATGTGACAGTTCGAGATTAGTGACGTGTTGACAGTGAAAGGCATATAATTATTACATTTCCAAAAGTATCCCACCCACGGATCTCATGGTTCACCCTGATTTGCATTCAATAGAGGTATCAAAAATAAATGTATCCTAAAAATTCTGCAAATATTTAATAAATAATTCATTTCATAATCGTTTAGGGACCGCTACGTGATGTCTATCGACATGTACGCAGAAGGACATATACAACTTACTGCGTTACTGCGTTATCATTGATAATGCTTTACGGCGGCAGCAGGTTCTCGCAATGATCTACAAGAAATTATTACACATTGCTTCGTCTTGAAAAATGTATGCGTTTTCAGTAATTTTTTTGTTATGCGGAAAGAAGAAACTATAAATTATATCTTCATAAATAATTAAACCGTTTTAGATAACCTTGGCAATTATTACGCTCACTCTGACTATTATGATCACAGAATTGGGCAGTTTTACATTCTTTGACATGACGTAAGTTAATTTACCTCCTAGTATAAAGAAAAAAAAAAATTATTTTGTTCGTGCAGATATATAAATAAAATAAGTATATAAATTATATAAATTATACTACTGCAACGTTTATTATATCATACACCAGTTAAACTGTTTTTTAATAATTATGTTACTTAGATGCAGTAGCAATGAACCTGAAGCTGACGGCTGCGATGTAGCAGCCGACCAGGGACGAATACGGGCCCTCCTCCTTAAGATAATGACAACTATCTCAAATCAGAACCTTTTTTTTTAAATTTTGTATACAAGCTTTCTAATGATGTAAAAGAAGAATCCAATACGAGCAGCCGCGACACAATTGCAAATATTAAGTTAAATAAACAATTAAAGTTAAAAAATTATGAGTATTTTGGCAAAATTTGCTATAACATCTGACAGCAAGTTGCGATCGACTTAAAATTTTATATACAAGCTTTCTAATGATGTAGAAGAAAAATCCAAACGAGCAGCCGTGATACAATTGCAAATATTAAGTTAAATAAACAATTAAAGCAGTTTCATTAGAAAGCTTATGTATAAAATTTTAAGTCGATCGCAACTTGCTGTCGCTACAGCAAATTTTGCCGAATTACCCATAATTTTTCAACTTTAATTGTTTATTTAACTTAATATTTGCAATTGTGTCGCGGCTGCTCGTATTGGAATCTTCTTCTACATCATTAGAAAGCTTGTATACAAAATTTAAAAAAAAGGTTCTGATCTGAGATAGTTGTCATTAGGTTTGTTTTTATTCCTGAAAGACAACGATACAGAGTCAGAAGTCATGGAGGAAAAGAAGCGAGTCGAAGAATACATGAAACGTAAAAAATAGAAGATAAAAATTATTTATTACATTACTTGCGTTAAAACTTATAAATTTAGAATGCAAATACTTTTTTATTATTAAATAATTTTTACTTTTACTTAAAATCTCAATATTTATATATTGCAAAAAGAAATGAGATACCTGTCACTACAAAATAAGTGAAATCCCCACAAAATTACCTTTTTAAAAAAAGGTAAAAAAAGCGCCAAGTATACGCGCGCAAAAAAACCCCTCAAAAATGTATTTTTATACAAAAGGGTCTCAAAAATGTATTCTTGTAAAAGAACAAAAAATATTTTTTCTCTACAAAAGTAATAATATGAAGAAAATGCGCCAATTATGAAAATGGATGTTCATACGAATTAGAACATATACTTTTACAAATACTTATTTGTACAACAAACATTTGTATTACAAATAAATATTTTAATACAAATAAATATTTTACTACAAAAACTTGGCGCCGCTAAACCGAATGATTAGCTTTAACACAAAATCGCTTTTTTACAATTTAACTTATAGACTGAAATAATAATAATTAAAAATTACAATTTTTTGCAATCAAGATCGTAATGGCATTGTATACGTATAACATTATACACGCACGTGAGAGAGAGCGAGAGAGAGAGAGAGAGAGAGAGAGAGAGAGAGCGAGAGAGAGAGAGAGAGAGAGAGAGAGAGACGAGAGAGACTGAGCGAGAGAGAGAGGCGAGAGAGAGAGAGATGGAGAGAGAGAGAGAGACGAGAGAGAGGAGAGAGAGAGAGAGAGAGAGACGAGAGAGAGAGAGGATGAGCGAGGAGAGAGAGAGAGAGAGGAGAGAGAGCAGCGAGAGCGAAGAGAGCGAGAGAGGAGAGAGAAGAGAGAGAGAGAGAGAGAGAGAAGAGAGAGAGAGAGAGAGAGAAGAGAGAGATTTGTTTCCGAGGTTCGAGAATTTTGGAGAGAGAGAAGAGGACGAGAGAGTGTCAGAAGGGACCGCACAGTCCACTCTTGCATTTAAATCATACCTAAGCACTCTGCGTTATTTTTTTTCGTAGAGAGGGTTTTCTGCATGATCCAATTTCTTTTCTCTTAGGAGCCTGTGAGCGCCATCTTACTGATTTTTACTTCCCTTTCCGACTTTTTCTCAATAAGTCCCTTTTACCATCTTATTCAAAAACCCTCTGGCTCCCTGCACCCTCCCCCCCTCCATTTTCCTCTCTCGATAACCTTTCGCTCCTCTCGAGACCCCGACTGCCCATGAGCTTCGGATTTCTCCTTCCCGCCTTCTCTTCCTTTCCGTGTCTTCCGGAGTTACGCATTTTCCCGCCAATTCTTGCGCTTATTCCCTCCTTTTCTTCCTCCTCTTTATTTTTGCCCAGATTCCATGATCCCCGATCGACCAGAGAGAACTCGTTACGATTGATGTATAGTCACCCGATGACCCCCTTGTCGTTTTCTTTTTTCCCTCTCCGATCGAGCCTTCCTGAGTATTTTTTTTCTCCTGTTTAGAGAGCTCTTCCCGATATTCAGATTCCGTTTTACTCCTGACAGTAATATTAGCAGTGAAGTAAAAGAGAAAGATTTTATGTACGGGCAGGTTACATCATAGGCGCGAGGGGGATTCGAATATAAGGGCCGACGGGATTCACATCTGGTACGAGGATTTTAGCGAGGAAGGGAGAGGAATTTTCACGTTTGTGAGATGAGAGCTCCTCGAGACGGGAATCGGCTGTTGAGCGATGATCGGAAGGAAGGAGGACGTTCGAGGTGGAGTGACTCCTGAGCCGAGTGGACGTTGGTTGGATAGTGCTATCACAGTGTTTTTCGGGGTTACCGGTAGAGAGAGAGAAGGAGTTCAAGTATGGATTGTATCTTGAGTTTGTAGATCGATGAGAGATGCTTGTATGTGAAGACGGGAGCAAGATGGTGAAAGGAACAGGGGAAGCGTGCGTGGAGCGTATGTAGATTTTTATGGTTGTAGGAAATAGATTGTGGGTTCTCTTATCGGAGGTTGACTGTTCGTTTTCGTGACTTTTTGATGTGATTCTGGCGGATGTTGTATCGATGTCTTTACGATAGAGAGAGAATTTCTTGTAGAGGATTAAAGAACCGATTCTCTTGATTATCGAGGGAGGAGAAGAGATTACGATGTCGCATAGCTCAGGTATGTTAATACTAATTTCCCCTTCTGGGCTATGAGTCTTTTCATTAGTCAAAATACTTTTTGACTCAACTAACTCAGTCATCTTCTTCTTGTTCTTTATTCGCCTCTCTATCTTCCCTCCTTCCCTCCTTTCCTCCTTCCTCCTTCTCCCCTCCTGCCCGCGCTTCCCCCCTTTCTCCTCTTTTTTCGACTTTGTTTTTTTTTGATTTCTTCGACTTTTGTACTTAAGACATAAAGAACCTTTAGAAGCTTCTATTGAGTTTTCTATGTCGAGACCTTTGTTTGACTTCCTTCTCGAGTACCCATGTTCTCTTTCGAACTTCCTCTCCCCCCTTACCTCCTTCTTTTATGTTTTTATTCCTTTTTCCCTCCTTTCCCCCCCCTCCCCTTTCCTTTTGACTGCTTCCCCTTTTTTTTTTCCCCCTGCTCCCCTTTTTGCTTTCCTCTCCCCGCTATTTCCTTCTCTCGCCCCTTATGTCCCCCTCCTTCCCCTTTGACGCCCTCCTTTCACCTCCCCCCTCCACCCTCTCCTCCCTGCCACTCCCTATCGCCACCCCTATTTCCCCCCCCTTCTTCCCCCTTCTCCGCCTTTTTCCTTTCCTCCCCTTTCTTTTCTGTCTTGTACGTTATTTTCTTCTTCGACCCCGATTTCTTCTTATCCCTTTACCCCTCAGCTTTCCCTCGCTCTCTTCCCCTCCCCCCCTGCCACCCTTGCATCCCCTTTTCGCTTCTCCCCCTCATGTTTTTTTGCCTTTTTTACTGTCCTTCCTTTCTCGTCCTTCCCCTTTCGTATTCCCTCTCCCGCGACTTCGCCCTGTTCACCCTGTCCGTTTTTCTCCCCGACGATTTTTTGAGACTTCTCTTTTTCCTCCGATTCTTGACTTTTCCTCTCCTCCTCCCCTGGCAACTCCCCCTTTCCTCTTTTCCTTTCCTCTTCTTTGCTCCCCCCTCCTATCCCCTTTTTTCTCCCCCCCTTTTTCCTCGGACCTTCGCGACTTTCCCTACTTTTCCACCCGCCTCCCCCCCGCTTTTTCCTTTCTCTCTTCATTCCTTTCTCTTCCTCCCTCTGTTTCTCTTTCCTTTTCCCCCTCCCCTCCTTTCCCCTTTTTCTCTGTTCCCCCCACCCCGCCTTTCTTCTTTCTCTTCCTTTTTCCTTTTTCTTCCTTTTCCCCTATTTTTCCCTCACCTTTCCCCTTTTTTTTCCCCCCCTCCTCCCTCCCCTGCCCCTCTTCGTTTACTTTTTTGTTCTTCTTACTGCTCTCCTTTTTCTCGCTTTTTTTCTCTTCCCGATGCGTTTTTTCTTTCCCTCTCTTCCCCCTTTCTCCTTTCTTTGTTTCTTTATCCTTTTCCCCTGCCATCCCGAGTCTTCTCCCCCTTCCGTTCCGTTGTGTTTTTCCCCTCCCCCTTCTCTTCTTCATACCATTTCCCCTCTTTCCCTTTTCTCTCTTTCTCTTCTCGATCCCCTTCCTTTTTTCCCTTTTCCCCTCGACTTTCCTCTTCTCTCCTTTCCCCTGTTTCTTGACCCCCCCTTGCACCCTACTTCCTTTTTCCCTCCGCATCTCCCTTCCCCCGATTCCTTTCCCACCATCTTCTCTTTCTCGCACGACCGACAGCTCTCCCTTCCTTGTCACTCCCCTCCCGAGGACGACACCCTTTGATTTCTCGTCCCTTTGTTTCTGTCGCTTCCTCCTTCCGTTAGCTCATTTGCTGCTTCTTTTCCTGTTAGCTCCCATTCCCTTGTTCGCCCCTCCCCCCCCCCATCTCTCCTTTTTCTTTTTTCCCTCCTCCCCACCCCCGACCTCCCCTCCTTTTGTACGTTTCGAACCCCCTTCTCTCTTCCTTTTCCCCCCCCCTCTCCCCCTCTTCTCCCTTCCGTTCTCTCTTCCCTTTCTCCCCCCCCCTTCTTCTTCCCTCTCTTCTTCCCCCCCCCCCCTTTCCCTTTTTTTCCCTCCCTTTCCTTTTTTTTCCCCCCGACGTTCCTTTCCCCCGCCCTCTTCTCCCCACTTCTCTTTTCTTCCCTGTCTTTTCCTTCCCTTTTCTTTTCTCTTTTTTTTTTTCCCCTTTTTTGTCCTTTTTCTTTGCCCCTCTCCCGCAGTTCTTGCTTATTTTCTCGCCCACCTTTTTCTTTCTTCCTTGCACGATTTTCCCGCTTTTGATACTTCCCCCCCTCCCCCTCCCTTCCGTCGTCTTTTTTTTTACTCTGCTTCTCCTTTTCCCTCTTTTCCCCTCGCCCCCTTTCTCTCGTACTGTTATCCTTTTTTCCCACCGGCATACCTTCCCTCCCTCCTCCGTAGATTCTTGCTCTTTTCCTTTTTTCCACCCCTCCCCTCCCCTCTTTCACTTTTTCCTCCCCCCCCGCTTTCCCTCCTCCCTGCTCCCCACGTTTCCCCCTCCTCTTTCCCTTTTTTCTTCTCCCTCCCCCTTTTGCCTCTCGTTGCACCGACCTCCCCCTCTTGTTCCCTTTTTGATCCTTTGCCCCCTCCTGACGCCCTCTCTTTTGATTCCCCCCCCTCCCCTCCTTTTTTTAGTCTACTTTCTAGAGTACTCTTTCCCTCCCCCCTCCCTGTTTTGCCCTCCATGCTCTTCGCGTCTTTCCTCGTACTCCTTTTTGCCCCGCCCCCCTTCTTCCCCTTCTTCTCTTTTTTTCCTTTTCTTCTTTTCCTTTTCTCCCTCCCCTCTTCCTGTTTTCCTTCTTTCCCCCCCCCCCCCCCTTCCCTCTCCTCCCCTTTCTTCCCTTTTTTCTCTTCCCCTTTCTTTCCGATCTGACGACTCCGACCCCTCCTCGTGGACCTTCCTTTTGATCGTTTACTCGACTCGCACGGCCCCCCCACCCCCGCCGTCCCCCCCCCCCCGCAGTCTCAACCCTCCTGTTTCACTCCTTTTTTTCCTGTTTCCCTTTGACTGACCGTTTTGCTCTTTGACTCCTCCCGCCAATGTCTTTTTTTTTTGACCGAGCCTCGGAACGACTTCTCTCCCTATGCTTGGAGTTCTTTCGCAGCTGACTGATTTGTTGACCCTGCCGTACGAGCTTGTCCCGCTCCCCCCCCCTTTCTTTTGACCCCCCCCCCCCCCCGAGACGCCCTCTTTCCTTGGCCATGCCACGAAGACGATCGACTTCCTTTCTTCTGAGACTTTTTTGGCTTCCCAGAGAGTGAATTACTCGATTCCCGATCCGCTCCCATGCAATGTCTGCACCACCCCCTTGAGCCGGTAGTGTCTCCGAAGAGAGGTCGAGAGACGCCACGAGATGTATCTTGCAGATGAGACCGACCTTTTGCTGATTCTGAGGAGAACCTTCCTTTGTCGTGAGGATTTTCTAAGCAGAAGACGACGGTTTCGAGAGAGATTCCTCGCGTATCCCGCCCACCCGACCCGACGCGAGGACCCGGTTTCTGAGAGAGAGAGATTATGGCCTACTGAGATTGATGCCCAGTGATGAGTTTGCACTTTGTCAGACCGCTTCCCTTCCTTCGGAAGAGATGAGAGATCTTTTATCTTACCTCTGAGGAGAGAGAGAGAGAGAGTGTACGCACGCACGCATAAGAAATTGAGATATTAAAAATTTCTTTTTTATAAACGAAGTTATATACTAAACACACACACACACACACGTGCACACACACATTCAGATGCACGCACAAAAGAAATAGAAACAGAGCTAGTAAATTATTTGGTTTAGCGCCGCCAAGTTTTTGTAGTAAAATAATTATTTGTATTAAAATATTTATTTGTAATACAAATGTTTGTTGTACAAATAAGTATTTGTAAAAGTAGATGTTCTAATTCGTATGAACATCCATTTTCATAGTTGGCACATTTTCTTTATATCATTACCTTTGTAGAGAAAATATATTTTTATTTTTACAAGAATACATTTTTGAGGGTTTTTTTGCGCGCGTATACTTGCCGCTTTTTTTAAAAAGGTAATTTTTGTGAGGTTTTTTATATACATTATTAATATGTAATTTTTAAAAATTAATTAAAATAACTTAAATAATTTGGTAATAATTTTGTTATTTTGTGGATTTTTTTAGCTTTAAAAATTTTGTAACAAATTGTTAATAACGTCGTTGTTTTTTGTGTCGTTCTTTGATTATGCAAAAAATAAACATTTTATTTCTTTCATTTATATAATATTTCTTTCGTTATTTTTTCCGATTAACGTAATTAATTCGTACAGTCAATTTACAATAATATGTTTATAAAAATTTGTTGCAAAATTGACTTTTACCAGGTACTTTTTATATCAATTATAGTTTTTCACACTCCTCTTAATTTTCAATAGTTTTTTTTTTTTGCTAACTTTGTTAGTTTAGCTACGGGCTAGAACGAGTTACAATGAATTCTTTTATTTATTTTTTGCATAAACAAAACACAAACAAAACCATACAAAAAATGTTATTTACGTTTTCTTCGTAACTTTTTCCATAGAAGCGGTGCAATCAGTTTTTTTCAGTCAATTTAATATGAATATTAATTATGTGTGTACAATTTACATTTTACACAAATTTTATCTGTTGAATAATTCCATTAATGACATCTTTATTTTCTTTTTGGTCCTGTGATCAATTTCAGTTAAATTACTTGAAAACGTGTAAACGACATTTTCATACATAGTGCACGCTTTGTGTATTACACATTTATTGATTACTTCGTCGGAATTTGTTTAAAAAGTTACATGAATAACTTTTGTTTTTTAAACGTTTGTGTTTCATTCTTATCATACTAAACAGGACCGGTTAATGTATTTTGAGGCCCGATGGTATTGACTCCATGGAAGCCCTTTGACGAAAATGAAAAATATTTTTGAATAACTCGGGTGAGGCCCTTTAACAAATGAGGCCCGGGGCTATAGTCCCTCTTAGCCCCCTCCTCCCTTAATCCGGGCCTGATACTAAATACTTTGATATTGAAAAAAGTGTCTAATTAGTGCGGTAAAATAGATTTTTCGACATGTGTGTTTATAAAGATTCTTTAAATGGAAGAATTTCCAATGGAAAGCATTTACTCTAATTTCCACTAAAATTGAATTACAGACATATTTTATGGTTACGCAATAGTAGTAAGTTTCTATGTATGTATTATTTCTTATAATATTAAAAGTATTACGTGACTTTATCTTATAGCATTACTTATATAATTATTTGACTTTAAGGGGGCATACACCTTTTATGAATTTCATTATTTATGAATTTTTTTAGAGCCAAGAGACAAACTGCAAAAATGGGACTTTTTCAACAAAATTATTGTAATAACATTTGTATGAAAACTACAAAAGGTGTACAATGAAGTACACTTTTTGTGGTTTTCATACAAATGTTACTACAATAATTTTGTTGAAAAATCTCCTCCCCCCTTTACCGTCATGTAGACAGTTGTGCATGATTCCGCGATTACAATGATTTCTCTTTCCCTGTTTAACTGAAATACAAAACCAAAAGGCATCTTAAAGAACAGTAAATTTCAAGTCAATGTAAATAAATACAAAATTATTAGTGCAATCTTTCATCATGTACAGTGAAAATATAATTGATGTACATTATACAAACATGTTATGTATTAAAAGCGCAAAAAAGCGATGTTAATAAATGATTTATGTATAGAGAAATGCAATTTCTCATGCCTCAAAATGCTAAAAATGCATTTATATTCTTTGCAGAACAAATAAAATAAAATATATTATGTTACGGAAATATATATACATACATAAATATGAAATTAACTCATTCAAAAGTATGTATTTTATTTGTTCTGCAAAGAATATGAATGCATTTTTAGTATTTTGAGGCCAATTACATTTCTCTATACTTAAATCATTTATTAATCCCGCTTGTTTTGCGTTTTTAATACATAACACGTTTGTATAATGTACATTGATTATATTTTCACTGTACGTGATGAAAGGTTGCACTAATAATTTTTTACTTATATACATTGACAGATATCTTTGTCGTAGGTATAACTTTAATATTTGGATTTGTAATTTTTTTAATACAAATTTTGAATAACATTAGTTTAAAAATTAGGAATACCATTTGATTTTATTATATCAGTTTTTTCAAGTATAGATTTAGTACCACAATTAGTACATAATTTTCCTACGTTAATCTAATGTAAAAAATTATTAATTTTTGAATAAATTTTTATGGGGTTTTTTAAATTTTTTAAAAATATACTTGGTTAATAATATCTTTTTTATCTTTTTAAGATTTTTTTATGGAATTGCACTTCTTTTTGTAAAAATGAAAGAATTACGTCTTTCTTTAATTACATTAAGTTTCATTATACATACTTTTGAATGGGTTAATTTCATATTTATGTATTATGTATATATATTTCCGTAATCTAATATATTTTATTTTATTTGGTTTGTAAAGAATATGAATGCATTTTTAGCATTTTGAGGCCAATTGTATTTGTCTCTATACTTAAATCATTCTGTTACGTCCAGCTTTATGAAATGTTGGATAGGATCGGGAGGTTGGTCAGGTGTCTTACGAGATGGATATAAAGCAAGGAAAGACGTAACGTAACACGACTCCCAAAGGCACACGCTTGAGAAAAGACAAATGCCTCAGGGGCGAACGCACTCTTTATCGCTAGAAATGTGGGTCAGTGTGCCGGTAGGCTCGCTATAACCCCGATTTCCGAGCTGTGCATCCGTCGGTCCTAATTTAGAGTCAACAAATTCAATTGTTATAACTCGGGATTAGACCCGCTGCAGTCTTTAGTTGGGGATGAGGGTAGATTAATTTATAAATAAATTAAGAATTTTGACTTAACTACATATTTATTATAGTATACGTATTTCTTACAAATAAAGAGATTGAGTTCACGATACAGAAAAGTATATGTATTTAACATTTAATGGAATTTAAAATTTGACATTCTTTACAATAGTTTAAAGGTTTTGATTATTTTATATACAGTAGTTTATGTTATACATATTCTTTACGGTACTTAACGAATTGATTACTACAGTAATTTATTTTATACGTATTGATGTTGGAGATTATTATGTAGATAAATAAATTTGTATAATATATAATTAACATTATGGAAGTAAATCGGTTTCTATGGTATTTCTTGAATAATGACTGAGGAAGGGGGGAAGAAATTGTAAAAGAAATCTACGGGCACCGCGAACGGATCATAATAGTGCGGGGTGAAGGTGAGGATAAAGTCAGTGAGATCGAGTGCGGAGACGATATAGAATAAAGCGTCCGGATCTATTGCCTCCGGAGAGAGAGTGTAGTCGCGATAATATTGAAGAGAGGGGTCTGATTTCATAAGGAATTGTTCTAGTAACTCGATTAGAGACTTGAGTGCCGTTATAGTAATAGTAGCGTGGGCGAAGGGGAGAAGGGGGAGGACGTTCGGTTATCCCTGGTCGGACTCTCGAGAGCGAAGGTCGGAATCCGTGAACCCCGCCGGAAGAGATGAGCTCCTGAGACGCGATGTAGTATGTTCCGTGTACGCGAGAGCCCGTCTGATTGCTCTCCTCCGTGACCGTTTTAGATTCGAGCGATTACGGTGAAAGAATTATTATTATCCATTATAATTTAGATTTTTTTTTCTTTATTTATTATTTTATTGTAGAATGAAAAAACGAAACCCGGATAAAATTTGGAGACTTACTACTTGGTGAGACTGGTGGGATGGTGAATTCGAGCTTCCTTGCTAAGGCCGGTTCCTGCCGGATAAATTGAATCCGATGCTGGGCGGGTCGGAGGAGATGCGGGCCAAAGATGGTCAAGTTCGGAGATAGAGATTGCACTCACTGGATTGTAAACTCCGAAAGTTCCGGACCCGACACTAACAAGGGAACGGACAGAACTGTCCCTCACCGATTTTAATGAGCTTTTGATATCATGTAGAACATAAAAAATATTAGACCCATATTTCTTTTTAGCGGCGTATCTCGACGTTTAGGAGTTGAAACCACCCCTCGAAAATAACGCGTTTTTTTGTTTTTGGCGAATATTTTTGAAAATCTAAGGTTTATGAAAAAATGATTTATACAAAAGATTTATGGTATTTTATACTCTTTCCAATAGTATATTTAGATTTTCCAAAAATTTCAAACTTTTTAATTTACCTTACCCCCACCCCTTTTTTCAAAATTTTGAAAATTTTGTAAGGACAAAAATTAAAGAGCAAAAAGTCAAATCCGTCCAAATATAATAATATATGGGTTCCATCATTCTTAATTACTGGCAAAACGAGATGATAATCTCCTGCTATAGGCGTCGCGCTAGAAGTTGTGTTATTTCTTTAGTCGCGTCACATTCAATAACTGCCTCTCCTGCGTATATTTTTATATTAGAACATAAAAACCTTAATTATATAATACTCAACGTATTACACGATATAAAGTATAAATGCATATATATAACAAAAGTAGCACATATATACGTACATTTTTCATTGTTACAAATGCGAATATAGATTAATATAAAGCAAAATATTTTTTTAATATTTAAAACTGCAAATACAATATAACAAAATATATAATATTAAGAGAGAAGTATAAAATATAAACTGCAATAACTATTTGCATAATTATATTATTTACACTATATGCACATAGCACACTCTGATAATAAAGATAATATAATTATATAATTTAATTTAATAAGTTTGAAAATACATTTATACGGATATATATATATATATATATATATATATATATATATATATATACATTTTGCAGACGACACGGGCGAATAAGTTTAATATCAGTGTTGATAGACGGGCCGGTTTTTCTCGCGCAGGCGCATCATATGAAGCTTCAGTAAAATATCCGTTAGTAATAGGAGGGCGATTTTTGGTCCTCATACAATTTTTTTGCAAATTTATAAAAACGTTAACACTTTTTATATATTTAACACGCATATATATGCATATCGTTTGCATGTATATTTGTGTATACACTGAAAAAAAAGTAATATATTCAATAAGGTATGTTATTGCGGGCTGCCAATTACAGATATATACTCAATACATACTCAATACAATAATATATGTTATTGCAGTATCAACATTGTACTTGTATTAATAGCAAATATTATTGTATTGAATATTTTATGTAGTTGGCAGCCCGCATTCACAAATGTTATTGACTATATTACATTTTTTTCTGTGTATATATTTAACATAATTAAAGAATTAAAAATAATTTGCATTTAATAATAAAAATTAACTTAAAAACGGAAAAAAAGTAAATTTTTGGAATAAAACATATTTAAATTTAAATAAAATATTTTATTTGGCGGAACTCATACAGAATACCGACATTGGTCACAAAGCTAAGGAAAAACCGCCAAAAAATATTATCAATATTCATCAAATATGATATTTATAAATTATTCTATTTAATACGAGAAGATATACATGCATGTTTAATATATAAAAGGTGTTAACGTTTTTATAAATTTACAAAAAAGTTGTATAGGGACTAAAGATCTCCTTCCTATTGAAAAGATCTTCCTTTTAATATAAATGTACGTACGCATTAACGTATATATATATATATATATATATATATATATATATATATATATGTATTATATTTGCCACTTTTTTTTGTAATACGAAACAGTCAAATATGAAAGCAATTTTTTTTTGTTGCTAAAGGATTTCAGAAATATTGCATTTGCAATTTTATAAAAACATGAAGCAAATACATTGCTGAAATATTTAGGATGAAAAGTTATAATTAAAATGTTGATGAAATATTTTTATACTATTTCCGATCGTTACAATATTTCATCAATGTTACATGCCGTGTGAGATACTACTTTTGTTATATATATGCATTTATGCTTTATACCGTGTAATATGTTAAGTATTATGTAATTAAGATTAATCTGTTTTTGTATTCTAATATAAAAATACACGCAAGAGAGACAGTTATTGAATGTGACGCGACTAAAGAAATAACGCAACTTCTAGCGCGGCGCCTATAGCACGAGATTATCATCTCGTTTTGCCAATAATTGAGAATAATGGAACCCATATATTATTATATTTAGATGTTACAAAATTTTCAAAATTTTGAAAAAAAGGGTGGGGGTCGGGTAAATTAAAAAGTTTGAAATTTTTGGAAAATCTAAATATACTATTGTAAAAAGAATAAAATACCATAAAACTTTTGTATAAATCATTTTTTTATAAACCTTATATTTTCAAAGATATTCGTCAAAAACAAAAAAACGCGTTATTTTCGAAGGGTGGTTTCAACCACTAAACATCGAGATACGCAGCTAAAAAAAAAATATGGGTCTAATATTTTTTCATGTTCTACAACATATCTAAAGCTCATTAAAATTGGTAAGGGACAGTTCTGTCCGTTCCTTTGTAAGTTACAAGTTCGGCACTCTAACTGGCACTCGCATTCGAAAAGAAAACGAGAGTTCCGAAACCGGAATGGCGATAAAGGCGACGGCGAGTACGACAGCGACCGCGACTGACTTTGACTTTTGGAGTATCAATTTTTATAGTAATCCCCCGAAAAGTAAAATTTTGGGTATGGGTGTTTCGGGAATGTTACTTAGGGGATTGCTTTCAGGAATGCGTAGGAATTAATTTTTAGAGTTCTCATTGGATAAGTGATTGCTTGGGGTGGTGTTTATTAAGCTCTCTGACTATTGGTCCGTTTTTCTTGTCTCTGCCTGAAATTTTCAAATCTAGTAGGGAAGAGGGGGTTGGAATTTTCAGATGTTCTTATTTAGAATGGGAGAGGAAATTTATGTTTTCCAGCCCGCGCATTTTCTCAGGGTTGATGGTCGTGTTTGGCTTCGAGAAAAATTTTATAGTTTCCAGACGTGATGTGGTCCGGCTTTTAATAAACACTGGGTCATGTATTTTTTATTACTTTTGGAAACTAAACGCGCCCTCATTCCTTTCGACTAATATAACTCGCATCTGGCGCTTATCTGCAGTAAGAGAAATTCCGTAAGTACTCTTAAACTGTCAAGAACCGAGTAAAAATTTTAATTTTTATTTCACTGGTGCCTGACACTTGCCGAATTTTAATGGGTTTATCATCCAGAGTTTTTCTAATTACGGGAACCAGACACCCTCGCGGCGCGGAGGTATTTATTTATTTTCTCCTCCGCAACCCTTCGACCGCACATAAGTCTCAGAATGTTTCGTCTGGCTCACTTATCTCTAAAAGATCAGTGGATAATAAAAGTGAAGTCCTTCGGACGTAACAATTCATTAACATCGCTTTTTTGCGCTTTTAATACATAACATGTTTGTATAATGTACATCAATTATATTTTCACTGTACATGATGAAAGATTGCACTAATAATTTTATATTTATTTACATTGACTTGAAATTTACTGTTCTTTAAGATGCCTTTTGGTTTTGTATTTCAATTAAACGGGAAAAGAGAAATCATTATAATCGCGAAATCATGCACAACTGTCTACATGACGGTAAAGGGGGGAGGAGATTTTTCAACAAAATTATTGTAGTAACATTTGTATGAAAACCACAAAAAGTGTACTTCATTGTACATCTTTTGTAGTTTTCATACAAATGTTACTACAATAATTTTGTTGAAAAAGTCCCATTTTTGCAGTTTGTCTTTTGGCTCTAAAAAAATTCATAAATAATGAAATTCATAAAAGGTGTATGCTCCCTTAAAGTCAAATAATTATATAAGTAATGCTATAAGATAAAATCATGTAATCCTTTTAATATTATAAGAAATAATACATACATAGAAACTTACTACTATTGCGTAACCATAAAATATGTCTGTAATTCAATTTTAGTGGAAATTAGAGTAAATGCTTTCCATTGGAAATTTTTCCATTTAAAGAATCTTTATAAACACACATGTCGAAAAATCTATTTTACCGCACTAATTAGACACTTTTTTCAATATCAAAGTATTTAGTATCAGGCTCGGATTAAGGAGGGAGGGGGCTCAGGGGGACTATAGCCCCGGGCCTCGTTTGTTAAAGGGCCTCACCCGAGCTATTCAAGAATATTTTTCATTTTCGTCAAAGGGCTTCCGTGGAGTCAATACCATCGGGCCTCAAAATACATTAATCCGATCCTGTTTAGTATGATAAGAATGAAACACAAACGTTTAAAAAACAAAAGTTATTCATGTAACTTTTTAAACAAATTCCGACGAAGTAATCAATAAATGTGTAATACACAAAACGTGCACTATGTATGAAAATGTCATTTACACGTTTTCAAGTAATTTAACTGAAATTGATCACAGGACCAAAAAGAAAATAAAAATGTCATTGGTGGAATTGTTCAACAGATAAAATTCGCATAAAATGTAAATTGTACACACATAATTAATATTCATATTAAATTGACTTAAGAAAATTAATTGCACCGCTTCTATGGAAAAAATTACGAAGAAAATGTAAATAACATTTTTGTATGGTTTTTTTTGGACTTTGATTATGCAAAAAATAAATATGTTTATAACAATTTGTTACAAAATTTTTAAAGCTTAAAAAATCCACAAAATAACAAAATTATTATTAAATTATTTAATTTATTTTAATTAATTTTCAAAAATTACAAATTAATGATGTATATAAAAAAATGTTAAATATAATAATTTGTTAATATTCTAAATTTTCTAACTAAAAAAGGTGTCGGTCTCAAAATATATATATATTTGCATTACGCGAACGAGCAAGACAGTAAGAGAGGCGAGCGAGATGAAAATAGCAACATGCAAGGAAGCTCGATCCGATTCTCGAACTTCAGCATGCTGTTATTCTTCTCATCTCGCTCACTTCTATTACTATCTCATTCGTTCTTGTTGATCTCTCGTTCGCTCCTTTTACTGTTTCGCTCGTTCTTATTGAATGTCTCGTTCGCTCTTGTATCTTCTCACTCGCACACATTACGAAAAATCAATAACTCTGTTACGACATTTCGTCCACATAGCACGGAACACAACCAGCATTGCGCGCATGTATGTTACCCTTTGGCCTAAACGTGGATGTAGCCCGGACGCACACCAAACGAACGATTTTATTGACAGGGTCGAAAAGTGGATGTGGTACGTAGTTCTACATCCACGTTTAGCGCTGATGCTGCATCCACATTTAGGTCGCACGAAAAAGACCGCGGTGGCCACTCTCAGGATATAAGTATGGACCATAGACTAACATAGACGGAGCCTTTTGAAAGGGGTAGCTGATTTTTGCGGTAAGAGGAGAGTCCATGAACTTCGGTCAGTTCCGTCGCGATTCGACTATGTTCGGCATTATATCGTCGCTCACTCGCTCTCTCTCTCTATCTCTCTTGCTCTCTCTCTCCCTCTTGCAGTTATATTCTCTTTCTCTCGCTCGCTCTCTCTCTCTCTCTCCGACAGTCATATGTCGAATTATTAGTTGAATATTATCGAGCGTATCTGAATTCAACCGAAGTTCATGGAGTACCTCTTCACCCCGAATATCAGCCCCCTCTCGTCCTAAGTGATAGGTAATGCTCCGTCTATCTTAGTCTATGGTATGGACTGCCAGTAGCTAACTTCAGATTGCTAGCTAAGGTGTGTCGCGCCACCATCGATCAATTGAGAAATTTGAGAACTAAAATAATGTCAGCTGTTACGAAGCCTGTGGTTAGAGCGTTTAGAGTTTGTCAATAGTGTTCAAAATTATACATATATTAATATAATAAAATGGATGTTTATTAAAGTAACACTTTTACTGTTTTTTTTTTCACATTTTCCAGTGATAAAACTAATACGAAAAAGTCATAATTTTTTTTTATTCACGTTTTTTTTAGATACGTGTAAAATAATAACCGTTGCAGCACAAGTTTTCAATTTTTGTAGAATAAATAAAAAATTATATGCTCCAAATGTGTTTAATAAAATGACACATTAAGAAATATTCATATGTTTACTTAATAATTTTAATACGCATTCTCATGAATTTATTGAAATTTTTAGCATAGAAACCTCGTTGAAAAGATACAGATAAAAATCCAGATTATTATCTACATGTATATGGATTCCCATGGATTTTAGATGGTTTGGTATGAATTTCGTATAGTTATCCAGATAGAAAATCATACTAAAAAAATACAAGTGGAAATAGATATAGTTATATATATAGATAACCATATAGATGTTATATATTACTTATAAACTGATGTGCACAGCTAGAGTCTACATTTAAAATCATTTTTATTTTCACATACTACAAGAATTCATTGGTTACGGTCTTAAATGTACAATTCGACTAAGAATACTGGTTATTGAATATAAAATATATTTTATTTTAGTTAATGCTTTTTATGATGTGTTTATACACACACGCAAAAAAAAAAAACGAGACAAAAGTTTTGACCAAATTTTTAGGCAATCTTCAAAGTGATGACTATGTGAAGAATTATGTACACTAAATTACATATACTTTTTTTTTAATTAAAGAGCAAAAACTCTACTTTGAGAATCCCTAGACGAAAGTTTGATTTGTTAAGTGCGAACCTTTTGTATCGCATCATGTGTAAGGAGACAAGGTGTGCTCGTCAAGCAGACCAAATTTCGACTCGTTCTGCGCAGGTGGAATAAGTGACCCTCCATATTGGAAAATAAGAGGCATTTGTAAACAAACTAGTAATTTGTGATTATTTTACTGCTACATAATGGTAGCATGCAGTGTTAAAAAATGTACAAATCGCAGTAAAAATGTCAAAGGGAAAAAAATTATATTTTATTCTATACTGCGGACTAAGAGCAAAACGTTGATTGACTAATACATCAATATGACTGGTCACTTGTTCCACAACGCTGATTGGCTAACCACCATATCGTGCACAATAGCACACCTTGTTTCCTTACACCATGTATCCCATAAAAACCAAACATATTTTTTTAATTAAAAAAAGTAAAAGTTTGTTATCATTTTTCACAAGTTTCTTGTTAAAATCTTGTTAATATTAATCCAGATTCTTAAAAATCCTTCCTAAAAATTCTTTTCTAAGCAATTAAAAAAAAAACATGTCAATACGATGTTTTTTGTTGATTGCACACGAGTTTAAAATTTGCACTGCATTGTAGAATATTTTTACGAATAAATACGGTATTTTTTTAATATCATGAATTTTGAGTATCAATATGATATTGCACATTGATTTTATTTGTGGTTAACTCAATCATACCGCTGTCGTTAAAGTGACCCGACGTGCACCACGTGGAGATTGACGGTTGGATTTTGCACATCATGGTCCTGAAAAGGTTGATTTTTTAAATAAAATTTTTATTTTTTATGTATGAGTATGTGTATATGTATATTATTTACATGTATGTGTGGATTTATGAGTATAGATGAATGTGATCTTCTGTTGACTTCAGTGAAGTTGATGCGTCAGCTATTCCGTTATATTCAGATCAATAAGTATAAATTTCCACCGATGAATTTCAGAGCCACATGATGTGCAAAATCCGACCGTCTTTCTCCACGTGGTGCACATCGGATCACTTTGATGACGGCAGTATGATTGAGTTAAACACGAATAAAATCAATGTGCATATTGATACTCAAAATTCATGATATTAAAAAAATACCGTATTTATTTGCTAAAATACCTTAAAATGCAGTGCAAATTTCAAATTCGTGTGCAATCAACGAAAAACATCGTATTGACATGTATTTTTGTTTAATTGCTTAGAAAAGTGTGAACTTTAAGAATCTGGATTAATATTAGCTAGATTTTAACGAAAAACTTGTGGAAAATGAAAACAAACTTTTACTTTTTTTAATTAAAAAAAATGTTTGGTTTTCATGCGATACAAAAGGTTCACACTTAACAAATCAAACTTTCGCCTAGGGATTCTCAAAGTAGAGTCTCTGTTCTTTAATTGAAAAAAAAGTACATGTAATTTGGATGATTTTTCGCAAAGTTGCATTACTTTAAAGATTGCCTAAAAATTCGGTCAAAACTTTTGTGTCGGTTTTTTTTGCGCCAATGTATTTTCCGCTCTTTAGTCGATGGGGTGAAGCCTAAATCTCGGAGATGTTAGCTACATCTCAGTACAGAAGTGAATGGAAAAACTAGGGCACTGGCAGTCCATACTTATATAGTCAAAGGGTCTGTAGATAAACGACGGGAGGGGAAGGAAGGTCTTCCCACTCATATTTAGTCATTTGGCTCCAAAATGGCCGGTGCCAACACGATGTATCAATTCCACCTTCCCTACATTTTACTTTTACTACTACTCACTCACTCTTCTTGTTCATATAATCAAGCTTTCATATAATGTAATTGAAATACAAAATGTACTCAAATAAAAGATACACATTATTTATATAGAAATGCTAGTTTGTATAAGTATATTACAGAACATCTATACGATGTACACACACAGTAAAGTATTTGGTAATTAATTTTTTTAAGTTATTTTATTAAATAATGCATGATTTTGATTCAATTTAGTTCTAAATACTTTTAAGAACAAACAAAAATGATAGGTAAGATCGACCCTTACAGGAACAATTGCATGCGTATATGCGAAATTACTTGAAACATCTTCGATTTTCATATTGAGAGAAAGCATTTTTCGAGATAATTAATTGTAAAAATATGATATATATTAACCCTTTGCAGCATGGTGTAAATTATACTTTACACCTGAACAAATTGAAGAAAAAATGGTTTTTTACTTCCGATTTCTCTGAAACTTTATATGTTAAGGTTTTTTATATCACTGATTCCCAAAACAAAATCGGAATTTCAAAATTTGTTATAGTTTCTTCAATATGGTGGTTCCAATTTTGAGAAAATCATATGACGTAAAATTCATTGTAAGAAAAATATTGTCCCCATAAAATATACTTAAACTCCATATATGACGGTTTTTGGGATTGTTAATTATGAATTTGGAGTCAGAGTTTCAAAATTTCAATATTTTAAAATGGCAGATCCAATATAGCGGACGAAATTTATGAATAATAAGCCAATTCATTTCAATTTAAGTATCTGGAGAGTTTTTGAATCGCTGATTACGAATCTGAAATCGAAATTATAAAATTGAAAATGGCGGAACAAGTTTTTGTACAATAAATGTAAAAAAATTAGTAATTCCAATTGATGAGAAACGATTCAGTGGAACTTCTCTTACGCCTTTCATTATGCAGCGATGCAGACGTTGCATTTTATACAGTAAAAAATCAAAGGCGGTACTAGCAAAAAGAACTTGTAAAATCTGCGAAGTTTGTATACTCCCCACATAGAAATGAAACCTCCAATAGACGTCCATTAGACGTCCAATATAGAGCCATTAGAAATCCACAGTTCCGCACTGCGTACGTCTATTAGACTTCCATTAGACGTCGTCAAAAAGGTCTATTAGACGTTGTGTGGATTATTGATAGAGACTTCACGAAACCTCGGTGGATGACTGGCGGATGTTTTGTGGATCATTAGTAGAGGCTTCATGAAGCCTCAACAGATGATTAACGAAATAAAAATTTAAAATAACAATTTCATTTTTTTAAATTATTTTTATCAACAGTACATACTAAATTTAGGACAAATTTTTATTAATTAATTAAATTTACATTATATTATTTTATTTTATTTTTACTTGCCACTGGTGGGTTTTGAACCCGGGACCTCTTAGGATTACAAACCTTGTACTCTATCTGCTACGCCAATTTGACTCATCGATATGGGTACTTGTTATTGTCTACATATACCTATATGTTATAAACTGACGCAATTATACTATTTTTTATAAAAGCAATTAATTTTTGCAAAACATATTAAAAATAAATAGCATTAATTTATTTACTTATTAATTTCATTGTTAAATTCATCTTTTTCCATAACCTTAATAATTTAATAATTTAATAAAAATTGCGATCTACACTGAGCAACAAAATAAACGCAAATTTTTGAGAGACAAAAAATTTTTACCAAAATTTCACTCAACTTTAAATAATCGTAACTTCGCGAAAATTTATTGTATTGGAAAGTTCTTTTTTTTATTTTAAAGCTTGAAATCTCTACTTTAAAGAGCATTTGTCAGATTTTGATCCTCTCCTTTTCCCTTTTCGGCATCTCTTTAAAAGTAAGAACGTGTTTTGTCTTTAAAAATTTTTATAATTTAACGCGCTCTATGAGGTGCAGTGAATTTTTCTCTTAAATTTTACAAAAATTATCGTAAAATATGAACTTTTCCCTACAAATTGAAAAAAAATTAAAGTCTGTACGATTTTTTTTTTGGCGGAGTTATTAAGATTTTGAGAAAAAATGGTCATTTTGATTTTCATCGCTTATTACTCGTGAATAGATCAACATATAGCGCTCCGCAAAAAACAATTTGACAAATGCTCTTTAAAGTAGAGACTTCAAGCTTTAAAATGAAAAAAAGAACTTTCGAATAGGATAAGTTTTTTCGCAAAGTTACGATTATTTAAATTTGAGTGAAATTTTGGTAAAAATTTTTGTTGCGTTAATTTTGTTGTTCAGTGTATTTAGCATTAATACTTTAAAGCATTCAAATGGTTAATTAAATAATTAACTATATAGATCATATATTCTAAAAAAATTAAGTAATACATTTATTATCCTGTTTTTGGTCAGTACATGATGAATTAGATTTTGTGCATTTTTTTGTGCACAATAATTGTAGACAAACCGTTATTTTTGAAACCATCATTTTTATGATAATTTTTTTAAATATAAAATGAATCTCTCATTCAGAATGTTATAGTGTTGCGTGATTTCTGAGTCAACTACGACGCGCATGGACGGCTCAAAAATCGGACAGCATTGTGATATCTTTTATGAGACATTAAGCTGATATCATTTAGCTGATGTCATAAGGATAATCAAGAAACTTAAATGAAACTCTTCAATGAGATATCTCAAAGATCTCTCTTAGTAAACGTCTCTGATAAATGTTACCATTTTGACATCATTTCCAAGATATATAAATGTTTTCTTAAAAAAGTTCTCTTAAAGTTTTCATTCTGACAAGCGTGTTGTCTGTGTAACTTCCACCATTGAAGTAAATGTTCCATAGAGCTATGGAAGTTTAATGGATTCCTAATGGACGTCTATCTGACTTCTACCATGGAAGTAAATGTTCCATAGAGCTATGGAAGTTTAGTGGATCTCTAATAGACGTCTATCTAACTTCTATCATGGAAGTAAATGTTCCATAGAGCTATGGAAGTTTAATGGATCCTTAATGGACGTCTGTCTAACTTCCATCATAGAAGTAAATGTTCCATAGAGCTATGGAAGTTTAGTGGATCCCTAATAGACGTCTATCTAACTTCTACCATAGAAGAAAACATTCAATGGAGCTATGGATGTGTAATGGATCCCTAATGGATGTCTATCTAACTTCTACCATGGAGGTAAACCTCCAATGGAGCTAAGGAAGTTTACTAGACCTCTAATGGACGTCCATCTGACTTCCACCATGGACATAGACGTCCCATGGATCTATGGAGGTTTAATGGACGTCCATTGGACATCCACTGGATGCCAATTTCTATGTGGGTTAGAAAAGGAACTATTTTTCTTCCTTTCATATACTCAAATAACATTGTAAAGCAATAACTATTTGCAACGTTACAGTATCGATTTGTTCAATCTACAATTTTTGACTTTGAATTCGTAATTAACATTAAAACTTTCAGATATCCAAATTTAATTGAAGTAGTCTTTCTTTTCGAAAACTTTGATCACCATATTATATCCATTATTATGAATTTTTCGATTTCGAGTTTAGATTCATATCGGCGACCCCAAAACCAACCAAATTGAAACGAATTAGCCCATTTTTCAAAAACTTGGCCCGCCATTTTGAATTTTTTTATTTCGATTCAAGATTCATATTATTCGTTAATTTCGTCCACCATATTGGATTCGCTATCTTAAATTTAAAAAATTTTCAATTCTGATTCCAGACTTGTAGCTTGTTTTTTTTCGCTGCCATTGGTGCAACAAGTTAGAGTAAAACAAATATATATTTTTTTCACTCCAACTTATCGCACCAGTGCAGCAGTGCAGCGAAAAAGAATAGGCCATTGGATTCAGTAACCTCAAAAACTTTTATATACCTGTAAAGTTCCATAAAACGTATGTAAAAAATGTACTCTTCAAAAGGTTAATCCAAAAAATATTTTTAAAAAATGCCACAGAAATCACTCGTTTCGTAGATTTCGAGTTTTGATACAATTTGGGTAGTAAATGATTTGTACACTGGAACCCCGCGTTAATCAACTCCGCATTAATAGAAACTATCCCCTCGACGCGCACTCAGCGCAGCTAAGTAGCGTAAGCAGGAGAATATGTAATTGCGTAGTAAGTAATTTTCGTAATTACGTGTTCATGTAGATTAACCCTTATAACCATTTTTGCTGTGACAAATGTTGGCAACAGATTCTGTTGCCAAAAAGACGACAAATGAGAAACACATCTTGTCATTGCAAACACTATTAACAGATATTCAGCAAATATTTAGCAACGTCTGTCATCAGAATACATGAGAAAATAATAGTGAACTGCGAGCAGATTTATTGAAAGTATTGATAACAGATTGGCGACAAACACCAAAGTGCAAACAATGTCAGCAAATTGCCTGTAGAAATGCAACAACATTTGTGTGTCAAAGTACGCGACAGATTGATACCAGAAATGCAGCAGATCTGTCGAAATGTCAAATTGGCAATAAAAAGTGCGGCACCGTCGATAGGCGGCTTACTTTCTCGGGAGTAAAATGCAGTCAACTCGCTACATAAAGACCACTCGCAGCGCGACTCAGGTAAGCAAAAATTATCTTCCTTCGCTGCGCCTGCGCAGGAATCCGATGTGGCGGAGGACCGTCACATTATACTTTTATGATATAGAACTGGTAGTATTTTCATTTTTTTGGAGTGAGATTTAACTACAAAGAAATTTAATGAAATTAATTGCACCTAGAATAAATGATACACCTGCGATGTAAAGGGAGAAAATAGATAGGTCAATTGAGGCCCCCCTATAGGAAATATTAGATGCTAAGGAGAGGGTTGGATAAATTATTTAATCTGTTCCTACTCCTGAATTAATAAATCTTCCCAGGAGATTGCTTACATCGATTCTTAAATAAAATTATAACTGTGATGAAAGAAGAAATGAAAAGATTCGACAAATCTGTCGCCAATCTGTCGTCATTTATAAATACAGATCTGTTGCATATTTGGCGCAAATCTGCTGTGAGTTTACGTTGCAACATCTGTTCTCAATTTGCTGCGTAAATTTGTCATTGTATTGCTAGTGACAGGTCTGCTCTGGTGTTGCACCCAATTTGATATCAGGATTTGATAACAATTTTTGCTTGCAATTGGGGCGCACTCGAGGACACAGTAGGCCATGGTTTTGGCAGCCTGATTCCGCAAGAAATTTTTAGCAGTCTGCTGACAATTTGGCAGCAAATGGTTAGCTGGGTAAGATTTACGCAAGATTGTGATCTAATAAATTTATTAAAAAATGGCTTATATTTTAGAAAAACAAAAACAAATATGCTTAACATTTGAAAATAAAATTTTCGAGCAAAGTTAGATTTTGTCTAATAATATTTTATATATATTTATAAATTTTAAATACATTTTTTAATTCTATAAATTAAGGGCTGATTGTTCTAACTTTTTGGTAAACTTATCTATCAGGTAAACATGTGTCTGTCTTGATTTATTAAAAAAAAAGAACATGAACACATACCTGATAGGTAAGTTCACTAAAAAGTTGGAACAGCTTACCCTAAGTGCCGAATACATTTAGTCTTGAAACATAATCGCGTTAGTAGAGTTCCGAACAGTCTACTAACGCAGGGTTCCGGTGTATATCATCAAACATTAATCCCCTAAAAATTTCAAATTCAGCATACCTTTTATTGCTAAAATAAGAATTGTTGAAATTGGTATTATTCACGAATACACCATTTTACACGTTTAACACAAGATACTTTAAGGTTATGTCTAATACCAAAAAATCTTTCTAATGGAAGTTGTTCATGTGGTAAGAGACTAATTCATCATCACTTCAAATTGATTAACAAGTCAAAGTGAAGGTTATTTAGAAGTCAACTTGCGAAATTCAATAAAATCTTTTTCAACTAATGTCAGATACCTGCCTCTGCGGTCTAATTTCTCGTGATCTCAAATGGACCTTTAAGGAATAATTTGGGGTCATATAGAGGTCAAATGAACATTTTCAGAAAAATTCGAGATGAGCGTTTCCTCTCCTTTCTATCTGTCGAGGTGCTTGATTAGTATTTGAAATGTTGTTATAAGGTTATCGGATTTATACAATATTGTTGTGATACACTCACACAAGAAATGTCACAAGCGATAATTGTCAAGTGACACCTCGCGCGTGAACATCGCCCGGCCTACATACCGAGCGTCGTACCGGGCAATGCACCCGGTTTCTCAATACACAACATCCAAAATCTTCTGATTTTGGGGTGGAATCTGCATAGCCAGCATTGCTAGCTAAGCAAGAGCACTGACCGAAGGCCAATGACCGCGGAACTACCCTCCCCGCTTATACTTTTAGTCGGTGTTTATATACACCGACTAAAAATCGGTGTATATAAACACCGAGGTACAGACAACGAGCGGGCTTACTTGCGTGTCATACAGCGACGTACCTGTGTCGCTCAACATATCATTTGTACGAATTATTGTAACTCAGTGTAATAAGATATAGTAAAAGTGTTATTCTACAATTGGCTTTATCTCTCATGGAACCTGACCTGAGGAGTCACGACAGCGATCCCAAATACCGTGTCTCTTTCTAATAAGGGGCAGAACAATGTAAAGCAAGATAAAACCGTGTTTATATAAGACAGCAGTAATAAAATACTTCTGTATATACATGCATTCGTTCAGAGACTACAGAAATAAATATTCGATATCAGTTAAAAAACATTTTACTGAAAATCGCAAGTTGGCTCTAAATGAACTCCATAATTTTGACTTAACATTAATTTAAGGTCACTATAAATTAGTCTTCTAACAAATAAACAAATCTTATCTAAAACATTTTTTGATATGAGAAATAATCTTGGTCTTTTGTTGAACGGATAAAATGGTATTATCCTTCATTGATGTATAGTGACCAATTTAACCCCTCATATCTCAGTAATAAAAGGTATACTCAATTTGAAATTTTCAGAGAATTAATGTTCCATAATGTATAATCATTTACTGCTGAAATCGACTCAAACTTCGATATCCACGAAACGAGAAATTTTAGGCCTCCTTTGCAGTCATTCTTTTATCTCTTTCTTATGAATATATGTAGTTCCTTAAACTTTTTACAATTTGTTTGCAAATAATTATTTAAAATTCTCCTTCCATAAAAATCACTGTTATTTAAGTTTATTGTTTAAGGAAAAACACACTCCCAAAATTAAAAAAACTCAGAAATGCTTATAAATTAATTATACACTTATTAAAATTTGTTCAAGTTTTTATCTAAAAAACTGAAGGATCTTAATTAAATTACAGAAAATAAACAATAATGTGTATAACTTACTGATATATATACCGAGAATCGTTTTATGTATATTTTCTGGATTTTTTGAGTGTAACATGGACTGATCTGTAAAAAGATTGTGTCGAAGAACCGCGCCAGCCATATCCGCATATTCAGCTAGCTGTTCCAGAAAGATCAAGACATTACTAGTTCCTTCCGCCACAGTACCATCCTTTGGCAAACCCGCGCCAGATTCATTTCTCACACTTTCCGCAAATTCTTCCAAAGCTTTAGCACCCTGCACAAAATTAAATAGTTTATTCCTTACTACAAGTAGAATTTTCCTGGTTACGCATATTTTTAGTTTCAATTTATGACAAAAGTCACCAAGCGCATAAAAATACATTAAACTGTTCAAAAGTTTAAACATACTTGAAATTTTTTCATAATTCATAAAAAGTTATTATATATTTAAAATCTTTAAAAATTTTTGAAAAAATTTATAATACATTTTTCCTCTTTTCTCTTTTTTTTTGCTTTTAATTAAAAATTTAAAAAACACTTTATAAAAAATGAATTTTTACCCAAGAAGTTTATTGCGAGAAATTATCGATGTTAAAAAAGCATTTATAAAGCTTGTAGGCATGTAGGCTTAAAAAGCCTAGTTTAATAATTTTTTGTTAATTTTCGTTCCATGATGTTTCATCAAGCTGCAATGCTTTAAAATTAAGAGAAATGAACACCAATTTATAAAATATTGTAAACTAAAAGCTCTTTTTTCTTTAAAATGCATTTTTAGAATAATTCTTCTCAACCATTTTTTTTTTCATTCAAATACTTAACTTTTCGTGAAATATCAAAAAATCTTAAGCATATTAAAATATTTAGACGGTAGTATGCATAAATGCATACAGTTTGTAAAATTTTATCACTTTCTATACACAATTTTTTCATGATGTACATTAATATAAATGCTGTTAATAGTATTTTTTTATTTTATTATTTACATCAGTAATCAGTAATTGTCAAGTTATCAGTGATTTCGCACTTTCAGTCAAATTTCCGAGTCGCCTATTATCTTATTCTTTACCGATCACATAATAACACAATTTGCCATTTTAAAATATTTTAAATATAAAGTATATTTTAAATATAAAGTAATTTAAATTTAAAAATTGTTACTTAAGCAGACTCTTCGGTTTATAAAAGTGAAAAGAAGTCAGTAACTTTTAATGCAGGTGGTGCTTTTGGCATTATTTTCGAAATAATAAATGAGTAAAATTTAAGCAAAAAAAACGATGACTTGTTCTTCAAAACGTTTTTTTAAAATAATACTAAACATCACAATCTCAAATTGTACGAAAATATATAGAAAAACCACAATACAAACAATTATAAAGGGCTCGTTAGTGCTAAGCAAAAATAATACAATAAACAGGTCAATATATCGAACCAAGACAAAATTTCCCTAATACGTTATAATTTAGTAAATAAACATTATATAATTATAAACGCGACTAATAACACAGTGTTGAAAATGTAGGATAAAGTTTTATTTTCTTATGAACAAACCGATCTGTTATCGGTCATGCGAACTACATTAGATAAATGTCAGCGCGATTGCGCAAAAGGGATATTGTTTTCGGAACACCCAGTCAGTCCCCCTGGGGTAACCTACACGTAAATATAACTGCTTATTTGTCTTATACCTTTTACGTAATAAACTCTTAAATCATTATAAGGATAGACGATCTACTCCTCGCAATCCCCAACATATTGGTAGCAGAGCGTGGTTACTGAAGAAGAATAGGGAGATAATATAGAGAGTTCGACATCCGGAAGAATTGAGAGGTTACCCGACATAAAAATGGCGGAAAAAACGGCCTTACCCACCGTCCCATTGTTAACGGGAGAGAACTATTTCAAATGGTGTGTAAAAATGGAATCGGTCCTACAACTAAAGAGACTGATACGTGTTCTTTCAACCGATCGACCTACGGGAAACGACAAGAGGAAAGAAAAAGACAGTAATGTAGAATATGATATAGAGAATAGTAATATTGATGATAAAACAGAAAGCGAAAATGAGTCAAGTGAAAACGAAAATATAGTAAAAATTAGAGAACCTGTTAAAAGGGGGAGACCAAAAGGCCTCACATTAACAGAAAGTTTGAAAAGAAAGGAGCAATATTTAAAGGAAAAAGAGGAACGTTTAAGAAATGAAGGTGTAAGACGTTCCACAAGATTATCAAGTAATCAACATGCTCAATTAGTGAAAAACATCCCTATACCGCGTAATTTTGATGAAGCGCGTAATGATAATAATTGGGAAAATTGGAAAAATGCGATGGAAAATGAATTAATATCTTTAAACAAGTATGATGTATGGGATATTTGTGAATGCCCAAAAGGAATCAAAATTGTTAAAAGTAAGTGGGTATTTTCCACTAAAAGAGATGAAAACAATAAAGTAAAATTTAAAGCTAGATTAGTAGCGGCGGGATTTAATCAAATAAAAAATCAGGATTATCAAGAATCATATTCACCAGTTGTAAGCATTGAGGCTTGGAGAACATTAATAACGATAGCTGCGAAAAAACGTTTAAATGTAAGATTTTTTGATGTTAAGACTGCGTATTTACATGGTAAATTAGAAGAAATTGTTTATTTAGAGCCACCTCCAGGTTTCGAAAGTAGATTTGAGAAAGGAAAAATATGTAAATTGAAAAAAAGTTTGTATGGCTTACCTCAATCTGGACGGAATTGGTATTACAGATTAAAAGAAGAACTTCTAAAAAATGATCTTAAACCTCTAGCATCAGAGAGTTGTATATTCACTAATAATGATGAGACAAGTTTCCTTGTATTCAGCTCATACGTGGACGATTTCACTATTATAGATAACAACAGTCAGACTTGTGAAAGAATTCTTAGTTCGTTGCGGCGAGAATTTGAGGTAAATGAGACCACACAGTCAAAATTGTTCTTAGGAATACGAGTAGAATGCGATAATGCGGGCATATATTTAAGCCAAACCGAGTATATAGAAAAACTGTTAAAGAAATATGGAATGTCGGAGTGTAACCCAGTTAATACTCCAACTAGAACATGCGTAGATAATATATGCGACGAAAATAGTGAAAAATACGATATTAGTAAGTATCAGGAATTAATAAGAGAACTTTTGCATTTAGCTAATAGAACTAGGCCTGATATTGCATATGTAACATCGTATTTGTCACAATATAATCATTGTCCGCAAAAAAAACATTATATGCTAGGTAAAAGAGTCTTGCGTTATTTGAGCGGAAGTAAATATAAACGTTTGTGTTACGACCATCAATTTGGATTGTTAAAAGCATATTCTGACGCCAGTTGGGGAAATGCAGAAAATGGGAAATCCTTTTCAGGGGGAGCCATATTTATTGGTAATTCTCTCATTTCATGGAAATGTAGAAAACAAAGAACAGTGGGTAATTCTACATGTGAAGTTGAACTTTTTGCGGCTTCTGAAATAGTCAAAGATGTTATATGGTTACAAAATATGCTTATAGAATTAAGATGCACTGAGTATATCAATAAACCTACAAAGTTATTTTGTGATAATACAGCCACAATACAATGGCTAAAGAACGCTAAATCGTCTACAAAGACGCGTCACGTTAATTTAAAATTTCATTTTGTACGCGATGAAATCGAAAATAATATTATTACTGTGTTGTATGTTAATACTAATGAGATGATTGCTGATTGTTTTACTAAGAGTGTTACCAAAGAAAAGCTTGAGTGGTGTTGTAAACAAATGTGTTTGATTTAATAATTTTACATGTATTAAAAGCGACTTATTATATATTCAGTGATCGGTTTGTAGGGGGAAAGTGTAGGATAAAGTTTTATTTTCTTATGAACAAACCGATCTGTTATCGGTCATGCGAACTATATTAAATAGATGTTAGCGCGATTGCGCAAAAGGGATATTGTTTTCGGAACACCCAGTCAGTCCCCCTGGGGTAACCTACACGTAAACATAACTGCTTATTTGTCTTATACCTTTTACGTAATAAACTCTTAAATCATTATAAGGATAGACGATCTACTCCTTATTCGCAATCCCCAACAGAAAAATGTTCAATTTTGAAACCTTTCGACTATACTTAGTCCTCTTCAGTCATAATAAATTACCAATATGTGTGAACTTAAACATAAATAAAATAATGAACACGAAAATATAATTAAACAGTTAAAACAGGTAACCATAAAACAGTGCATTTCGTATTAAATGCGTCATAATAAGTAAAAATATGAACCAATAAGTAATACAATTAAACAAATAATAAAATGAAAAATAATAAAAATTTTTTTCGTGGAATTTCATATTAAATTAAATCTATTACGGTTTTCATATTAAATTAAATCAAATGATGAAAAACGTATAATGAATAATATAAACTGATATTGTAGAAAACTGTAAACTCATATATATATATATATATATATATATATATATATATATATATGTGTTGATCACAGATCTTAGGAACACAATATTAAAACGAGCAACAATACACAGGATATTCGACAAAGCGCTAAAGACTAGTGTAACGTTCGGTAGTCAGAGGCAAAAAAAATTTTCATTATTTTATTATTCGTTTAATTGTATTACTTATTGGTTCACATTTTTACTTATTATGACACATTTAATACAAAATGCGCTGTTTTATGATCACCTGTTTTAACTGTTTAATTATATTTTCGTGTCCATTATTTCATTTATGTTTAAGGTCACACATATTGGTAATTTATTATGACTGAAGAGGACTAAGTATAGTCGAAACGTTTCAAAATTGAACATTTTTCAACACAGTGTTATTAGTCGCGTTTATAATTATATAATGTTTATTTAATAAATTATTTTAGTTAATTATAGTTAATTTAATAAATTATAACGTATTAGGGAAATTTTGTGTTGGCTCGATATATTGACCTGTTTATTGTATTATATATAGGAAAATTAAAAAAATTTTATAAAGCCTCAAAATTTAACAAAAGTAGTCACTTTAGTCGTGAACGAGGACTCATTACGAAAATGCAGTCAACTTTTGTAAATTCAATATAGTGAATCAATGCTACAATCATAAATATACCAAAACCATTCGAATAAACTTGAAAATGCTCACTTGATGGTGTCCATGGTCGCAAATTATGAAAAGAAATTTAAATGTCAAAAATTCAAAATAACTTTTTAAAGATGGTGGAGCCATAATAGCTGTCAAATGATAAAATGACACGACACAGTCATATTTGATTAAAAAATATTTGAATAGGCTTAAAAATTGTAAATTAAGATCGTATAAATGAACTTATATCGAAGAATTTGTTTTTACATATTTTTATTAAATACAAAAGAAAAATTAATTCTGATATTAATTTTTTTTTTCTAATAATCATTATAATTATCGATTATTTTTCCCGCAGCAATGCATTCTTACTAACGTCGTTTAAGAATTTTCCCATAATACCTGAGTATTATTAACATACATTTAATGAAAATATGTAAAAACGAATTCCTCGATATAAATTCAGTTATATGATTTCAATTTACAATTTTTAAGATTCAAGTATTTTTTAATTGAATATGAATGTGTCATGACATTTTATCATTATGGCTCCACCATCTTTAAAACGCCATTAAAAATTTTTTAAATTTAAATTCCTTTTCGCAGTGACTACTTTCGTTAAATTTGGAGACTTTTTCAAATTTTAATGTCATATATCTTCATACGATTCGATATTTTTGCCCGATTTAGGCACTATAATGTCACTGCCATTTTGAATTTTCAAAAAGGCTACATTGCTTTCGAAAGTTTATGCTATAACAAACATTTTAAGTTCAAGAGTGCTTAAATTACATGTTTCAAATTTTGGGCAGAGAGGTGATCCAGTTGACGAAGAACATTTCATATATATACAGGGAGTCAGCAAATTTTCGACATAGCGCTTGCATAGAGATAGAACAGACTAAACTGAGTAGAAAAGTCCTCTACCATTTTGCAATTGTCACAATAGTTAACGAGTTATTAATTAAGAAAAAATAGCCATTTTGATCGGCCTATCGCCGTATATCGGCAAGCGGCAGCGCGAGACATGATAAGCCTGGCGAGACGTGCGTTCACGATCGCTAAGAAGCTTGTAAACAACTTCCTTTTCTACTCAGTTTGATCCGTTCTACCTCTATGCAAGCGATATGTCGAAAATTTTCGGCCTCTGTATATATTTTTAAATCTTATTTATTGATTTTAATTAAAACATTGGACAGACCATTTTGTCCCCTCTTCCCAACCCTTCCCCCTACCACCAGGACAAGAGGTATATAAGGACAGATCACAATTTAAGAGAGTTCAGTATCGGAGCTCTTAGCCTTGATGATGCAAATTGCAACATTTGCGAAACAGCGCAACACTAGCTGTACAAAAACGCGGCATATATTCGGAAGCCCTTTCTACTGAAAGTTTTTATATTATGTGAAAAAACAGAACTTTCTTCAAATAATTCAGATGATACAAAGCCTTATCTAAATTATCTAAAAACATAATCTAAGTATAAGAATAAAAACGATGAAACATACTGTCATGTGTAACGTGTCTAATACAGACGCAAACTTGGAACGGAGGGCGTAATCGCAACCCTCGACTGTTCTTTCGAAATCAGGCTTCAGTTCACCAAGATGCTTCAGAATTGGGAAAACCACGAGAACGGCGGAGAAGTCGCGTCTCGTGATGCAGCGCTTGGCGCGCGTAGCTATACTGTCACCGTCGTGAGCTACCAAGTCCATCGCGTCGCGCACGGTAGTCTCGAGTACTTGGGCTTGTAAGGAGGCTGGCAAGATTTTGGCAACCAGCACACGCTCGGCCTGTATGAGCTTATGCAAACCTGCTGCTAACAGAAGGTAGTTCTCCATCTCCTGCTCGTCGGGCGCCGCATCTTCCATTGAATACGGGGCGAGTTGCAGATTCGGTTTTCTGGATACTGAATTCAGCGCCAGATTTAGTCTTGTTGTTTGTGACGCTTTTAAGAGCATTCTATTGGCTTTGTCCAATGCGTGCTGCAGCCGCCGTGACGCTTTGCGTCCTGTGTTTTCTTGACCATCTAAAGAATGCCGGTTAGCGAATTTTGCTCGCTGTGAATATTAATAATAATATTATTAATAATATTTATATACTTCAGAATACATTGAATCTTTTATTAGAGTTTGTAATCTAAGAGTTTATTCTTAAAATCATGGCAAGATAAACGATCCAATTACTGGAAATCCAATTTTAAATGTTTCTTTTAATTGGAAGATTGACATTTTATTGTTAATAAAATATTATAAAAAATCTATCTTTCTCTTAAGAATTTAAAAGTGTTTACAAGTTGTTAGATTTTTAATTCAACCAAACAGTAGTACTCAGACGGTTCAGTTCAAAAAATTTTCTGTCAATTCAGATTCTAGTGGCTGTCTCAGCATTAAATGGATCAGATTTAGATACTAAAGATAGAGAAAGTGCCGTGAAAGAGTTCCTCGTGAATTAATATATTTAGAAATAAATACGCATATAATTATTATTCTCGTAATGATTATATCTAAGTAAAGCCAAGTACACTTTTGCATAAAATAATTTATATATTTAAAAAAATATTTAAAATCAAATTTCTAGTATTTGAAACACTGTTAATCTTTTAAGTGTGCATGACAACTACAGACGCAAACTCAAAAAAGATTCTAAATGTGCATAACGGCTACAGCCTAAAATTAGTTATGTCTTTTAATAAATATTATCAAAATTGTTTAAAAAATGGATATTAAAAGATTTTTAAGTAAAAGATTTTTAATTTAAAAATTTTAAAATTTGTTGATACAAATTCAGAATGGCTTTAAATATTACCATATTTTCAAGTATTTATAACCATCAATATTTATGAGTTTTTTTGTTTCAACAACTACAGTACTAAAAAATGCAAATGCATAGATTAAAATTATTTTGACTGTTATGACGTTTAACTTTTACCCGATACTGTGCGGTCAATCTGACCGCAACTGAATTCAACTTTCAAATAACTATCGAAAATTCACAAAAATTGTGAAAATTTTTTTATATACTCAAAATCAAATTTTAATTAAAACAACTATTTTGTCTCAAAATATGATGTTTGAAACATAATCTGTAATTTTTTCAAGTCACTAATGTCAATATTTCCTTTACTACAAGCATTTTTGTTTGTTGGGATCCTAACAAACCCCAGGTACTGTTTATGAAATTCCAATTAAGTGTACCTGGTAAGAATTAAAAATGGCGGACTTATATTTCAATATAAAATTTAATATAAAACAAAAAAATAAATCTCTAAAAATAAGAAATTAAAAAATATATACAGGATGAATTGTAATGGCTGTCCCAACTTTTTACCATAAGAGTTGGGATTACCGACTGCAATCTTAGTAAACACATGTACAACATATGTACGTGCAAATGCCATCAGAAATATGTTGGCGCTGCAAGTCCATATATTTTAATAAACAATAGCTCAAACGATTGCTCCTTCATTGCTCCATCAGAATCCACAATTGCTCCCCCTTTAAAATTACTTTTTGAAATATTTACAAAAAACGTAAAATTTCTTATTTTTACTAAAAAATACATTTATAATAGCTTTATGCAACTAAGCAAAGTATAAAACGATCGCTCCTTTATTGCTCCACCAGAATCCACAATTGCTTCCCAGTGAACAAAGTAATATAGCAACAGTGTAACAGCAACCGAATATAACAGGTTACGTTACTCTGAAATTACACGTAACTTACATGTAAGTTACAATTTCCGACTCAGCAATATAACATGTTATAATTACATGTTATCTTACCGTTACAAAACAGTTACAAAGAAAAATAAAATAAAATAAAAATTTTATTTTTTAAAAATTATTTTTATCAACAGCACATACTACATTTAGAATAAATTTTTATTAATTAATTAAATTTAAATTATGTTTTTTTTTATTCTTACTTGCCGCTCCTAGGTTTAAACCCGGGACCTTAGGATGACGAACCTTGTACTCTACCTGCTACGCCAATTTGACTCATCGATATGGGTACTTGTTATTGTCTACATATACCTATATGTTATAATTGACGCAACTATATTATTTTTTATAAAAGCAATTAAATTTTGCAAAACATATTAAAAATAAATAGCATTAATTTATTTACTTATTAATTTCATTGTTAAATTTATCTTTTTCCATGACCTTAATAATTTGATGAAAATTGCGATCTATTTAGCACTAATCTTTGAAGCGTTCAAATGATTAATTAGATGGTTAACTATATAGATCATAATTCTAAGAAAAATTGAATAGTATACATTTATTATTCTGTTTTTGTTCAGCACATGATGAATTTCGATTTTGTACATTTTTTGTGTGCAGTAATTGTAGACAAACCGTTATTTTTGAAAACATTATCTTTATAATAATTTTTTTTATTATCAAATAGATCTGTCATTCAGGATGTTATAATGTCTGATTTCTGAGTCAACTACGACGCACCGTAATAACATTGATACGAACGTGTTACGATTATACAATTTTTGTTGAATAACTGTAACGCCAAAACGATGTATAACAGCTAGATCACTTGCGTATAACAAATATTACGTAACAGGTTATTTCCATGTCATATAGCACCTACATATCACAAGAATAACAATGTTAAATTACATGTAACTTCCATGTTATATTGCCGCTATAAAATGTGTTCACTGGGTTCCCTTTTAAAATTAATATTTTTCTAAATATTAACAAAAAATGGTAAAATTTTTTTATTATTACAAAATTTTTTTATTATTCCAAAAAAACATTTGTAATAGTTTTATGCAAATAAGTATAGTATAAAACGATTGCTCTTTCATTTCTCCAGCAGAATTCATAATTGCTCCCCTTCTAAAATTAATATTTTTCTAAAAAAATAGTATAATTTTTATTTTTACTAAAAAACAAATTTGTAACAGCTTTGTGCAACAAAATGCAGCATAAAACAATTGCTTCTTCCTTGATTCACATTGCTCCATAATTACTTTCGTGATTTATTGCATTTTTATTAAAAAATTAACAAATTATTTATTTTACAAGTGACGCCATCTCTCGGCCACGCATCGTAACTGCATTGCTCGGCAACCAACTGCGGAAATATTCAAACGTTATTGTTTATAAATTTATCATTTTCTAATGCTTTTGTTGATAGAACAATTGCTCCTGGCTTGCTCTATAGGGATATTCAATCGCTTCACTTGTATAATTAATTTTCCTTGATATTTATAAACAATAACGTTTGAATATTTTCGCCGTTGGTTACCGAGCAGTTATGGGAAGCGGCCGATAGGTAGCGGTGGCATCACTTGTGAAATAAATAATTTGTTAATTTTTCAATAAAAATGCAATAAATCATTAAAGTAATTATAAAACAATAAAGAAGCAATTGTTTTATGCTGCATTTAGTTGCACAAAGCTATTAGAAATATGTTTTTTAATAAAAATAAAAAATTTTACCATTTTTGTTAATATTTAGAAAAATATTAATTTTAAAATGGGAGCAATTGTAGATTCTGATGAAGCAATGAAGGAACAATCGTTTTATACTTTACTCATTTGCATAGAGCTATTATAAATATTTTTTGTAAAAACAAAAAATTTACCATTTTTTGTTAATATTTAGAAAAATATTAATTTTAAAAGAAAAACAATTATAGATTCTGATGGAGCAATGAAGGAGCAATCGTTTTATACTTATTTGCTCAGAGCTATTATAAATATGCTTTTTAGTAAAAATAAAAATTTCACGTTTTTTGTTAATATTTCAAAAAGTATTAATTTTAAAAGGGGAGCAATTGTGGATTCCGATAGAGCAATGAAGGAGCAATCGTTTGATCTATTGTTTATTAAAATATATGGACTTGTAGCGCCAACGTATTTCTGGTGCAAATGCCGTACATGTGTGTACTACGATTGCAATCAGTAATCCCATCTCTCATGGTAAAAAGTTGGGACAGCCATTAAAATTCACCCTGTATGTAAAGTGTAAAACATAAAAATAAAATTGAAAAAATAAAAATAGAAAAAATTAAAAACGAAAATGGAACACAAAATTCTAACGCTTTCTCCACATTGTGTATTTCAAGGTCGCAAGAATTTTATTAAAAATTTTTACCAACCAATTGCAGATGTAATAGGAATGCTTAATTTAAAAAATGACAACCTGTGGATAATAGATTTCGAACATTTCTTTTGAATAAAATATAATAAAAAATTAATATTATAACATTTTGAATATACTCTAAATATTTTAAGATTTTATCATTTTAAATTCTAAATTTGATACAAAAGATAAATAAACAAGAAATTTATTTTAAATTTTATAAATTTTACGTGTATCTAAAATGTTTTTTGAAAATTTGCAATTTTGATATCACATTCGTAATCAGTAATTTTAAAAACTATGATACAGATTTAAAAAAAGAAAATTTAATATACATTCAGCAGCAAAAAAAGCGGTACTCTTAAAATTTTGGAAAATTTTACAAAATTGTAAATGATCATAACGTGATAAATAATAAAGATAAAAATTTTTCTAAAAAAGGTAAATAAAGCTTGAAGTGTCCACTTTACGAATATTTTAATAGCAATTATGCGTGGCTATTTTTTTTAAAATGGCAGATGACAAAGTTAGAGGATGCAAAATTGATAAATAAAGATCTGAATTTGCGGCGGTGCATGGCATGAATCAAGTTTCACAGCCCAATGGAACGAAATGCAAATGAAAATATAGAGCATTAGCTTTAAAATGCTTTTTTACAGAGTTTGATGCGATCATTTTTCGCTGCGTAATTAAAATTTAAATTAAAAAACAATTTGTTTAGTTCTTCCATAACTTCAACGAGTGAGTCCCAGATGCGCACAGTAACAAACGGATACCACCAATCAAATTCTATAAATTCTTCATAACCCTAACCAACCCAGCAATCTGATTAGTGGTGTCCGTTTGTTACTGTGCGCATCTGAGACGCTCCCACTTCAACAGCCAGATTTATTGTCCTCTACATTAATAATTTGTATCATTTTGGGAATTGGAAATTTATTATTTTCAAAATGTATCAATTTAAAGGCCAGGAAAGTAAAGAAAAAGTTCGATTCAAGATCTTCATTCTTTGCAATCAGTATTACAAAATAAAGATACGATTTACGTTTTAAGATATCAAAATCATTAGTTCAAATTATTGTTGCAATTTCTCCCAATATGATCCGTATAGATTTTGTTGACGGGAGTGGTTCACTTGGACACAGTATAATTGGACACAGTGCAAATGGACACAAAATAATGTAACGGTTCAGTTCGAATTTTGAACACAGTAATTTTGTACACATGAAACATAAATTCTGGACAAATTACAATTTGGACATGATAAAAATGTATGTACACCGTGCAATTGGACATGTAAAATTTGCAAACCGCAAAGTTGTACACCGTAAAATTGTACACCGTTCATTTAGACACGTAAAAGTTGTACACCGCAATGTTGTAAACCGCAAAGTAGTACACCACAAACTTGTACATCGCACAAACTTGTACACCGCAAAGTTGTACACCACAAAGTTGTACACCGCAAATTTGTACACCGCAAACTTGTACACCACAAAGTTATATACCGCAAAGTTGTACACCACAAAGTTGTACACTGCAAACTTGTACACCACAAAGTTATATACCGCAAAGGTGTACACCGTGTATATTATATTGAAAATCTGCAAATACATATAAACTTTTCTTAGTTTGCAATGTACAACATGGATTTGCGACTTCGACAGGCTGGGTGCAGGCTGGGTGCAGGCCGGTGGCTCCCCTTACACCCCTCCCCCGTGTGTGTGTGTGTGTGTGTGTGTGTGTGTGTGTGTGTGTGTGCGCGCGCAAACTATTCTCTGCACCACATGGATTTATGACTTTCCACGCAAAACTTTGTGGTGTACAACTTTGCGGTATATAACTTTTACGTGTCTAAATGAACGATGTACAACTTTACACACACACACACGCACACACACACATACACACGCACACACACACCAGTCGAGAATCGAAGCTAACCCATATTGTACATTGCAAACAAAATAAATTTTATATGTGTTGCAGATTTCCAATACAATATACACGGTGTACAACTTTGCGGTGTACAAGTTTGCGGTGTACAACTTTGCGGTGTACAACTTTGTGGTATACAACTTTGCGGTGTACAAGTTTGTGCGGTGTACAAGTTTGCGGTGTACTACTTTGTGGTGTACAACTTTTACGTGTCTAAATAAACGGTGTACAATTTTACGGTGTACAACTTCGCAATTTACAAATTTTACGTGTCCAATTGCACGGTGTACATACATTTTTATCGTGTCCAAATTTTAATTTGTCCAGAATTTATTTTTCATGTGTCCAAAATTCCTGTTCAAAATTCAAACTGAACCGTTACATTATTTTGTGTCCACTTGCACCGTGTCCATTTGCACTGTGTCCAATTGTACTGTGTCCAAGTGAACCACTCCCGTCAACAAAATCTATACGGATCATATTGGGAAAAATTGCAACAATAATTTGAGCTAATAATTTCGGTATCTTAAAACGTAAATCGTATCTTTATTTTGTAATACTGATTGCAAAGAATGAAGATCTTGAATCAAATTTTTTCTTTACTTTTCTGGCCTTTAAATTGATACATTTTGAAAATAATAAATTTCCAATTCCCAAAATAATGCAAATTATTAATGTAAAGGACAATAAATCTGGCTGTTAAAGTGGGAGCGTCCCAGATGCACAGTAACAAACGGATACCACTAATCAGATTGCTGGGTTGGTTAGGGTTAGGATGAATTTATAGAATTTGATTGGTGGTATCCGTTTGTTACTGTGCGCATCTGGGATTCACTCGTTGAAGTTATGGAAGAACTAAACAAATCGTTTTTTAATTCAAATTTTAATTACGCAGCGAAAAATGATCGCATCAAACTTTGTAAAAAAGCATTTTAAAGCTAATGCTCTATATTTTCATTTGCATTTCGTTCCATTGGGCTGTGAAACCTGATTCACGCCATGCACCGCCGCAAACTCAGATCATATTTATCAATTTTGCATCCTCTCACTTTGTCATCTGCCATTTTGAAAAAAATAGCCGAGCATAATTGCTATTAAAATATTCTTAAAGTGGACACTTCAAGCTTTATTTTCCTTTTTGATAAAAATTTTTATCTTTATTATTTACCAAGTTATGATCATTTGAAATTTCGTAAAATTTGCCGAAATTTTAAGTGTACCGCTTTTTTCTGCCGAGTGTTGATTTATTGATGATTTTATGAAATTTTCAATCATATTGGATTAAAACTTAAAATTATTATAATATAATGTATAAATAATACAAAAAAATATGTTATTAAACAAAGATTCTAATAAAACTAATACAATGTACCTCGCATTTTGCTAATTATCTGCTATATTAAAAATCGCCATTTTGAAATTCTAATATCAAATTCATATGCGATAAAAACTTCGAAAACTCTTATATATAAATTATAATAAAAATTTGTCAATGGAAAAGAATAAACTTTTTGGGCTCACTTTGCATTTTGAAGTTTTACACTGAAAAAGTTAATAACCGAGTTAATGGGCGCGTTCAGCAGACAGAGAGGATCAGTGAGCGCTCAGTGCTTCTCTAATGATTGGTTCTTGCTTTTAGTTCTTTGTTGTATTTAGAAGCAGAAACCAATCATAATAAAGAATTACTTAGCGCTCACTGATCCGCTCCATCTGCTGAACGCGCCCATTTATATATTTATACAACATTGTACTTGAAAATATTTGACTACAAATTTAATAAAATTCATTAAAGCTTATTAAGATTTTAATAAAATTTAACTGAATTATTTAACTAAGTTATTAATATTTATTTAAACTTTTCTAAAATTTTACAAAATTCTATTATAATTGTAAAATTTTTATAATCTTCTTAACCCATTTTCGCCCAACCGTCCAATTCTGGACACTTGCGTATCTTGGCCAGATCTCACAAGAAAAAAATTAAATAAATTTCTTTTGCAGTGGTAAAAATAGTTGCTTTTTCCATTTCTGACATTTGTTTTAACGCACAACCCCGAAAAAATTAATATAGCTACTCTAATGAGGGTGAAAGTAAATCCGACTGTTTTCTCAATATTGCAATCGTAATTCTTGTTGACAAAATTTTTTTTGTGTCTGAAAAACTACAAAATAATGTCGCGAAACATTTTTTACATTTTGACCCCTCTTTACTTCCACCCTAATCCTTTTGTGATTCCACTCCCGAACAAGGTACTATATCTATTTAGAGGATGGGGGTTGAAGTATCGGAAAAATAACAAAATTCTGCCGTTTTTCATTCTCGAGGTTTTTGAAGATACTCGTTTCCGATTTCAATTCGAATTCCATTTTCATCCCTTGTTTAGAAATGGAATCACACAAAGATTAGGAGTGAGGGTGAAAAGGGGTGAAAATGTATAAAATGTTTCACAACATCTTGTAGTTTTTTAGACTCAAAAAAAGTTCTGTCAACAAGAATTATGATTACAAGAATTATGATTAAGAAAACAGTCGGATTCACTTTCACCCCCATTAGAGTCGCCATATTAATTTTTCCGGGATTGTACATTAAAACTAATGTCAGAAATGGAAAGAGCAACCCTTTTTACCACTAGAAATGTATTTATGGATTTCTTTCTCGTGAGGTCTGTCCAACATACGCAAATGTCTAAAAATAGACGGTTAGGAGGAAATGAGTTAACCCTTTAATTGCCAAATTAGAATTTTTTCAGCAGATTTTCTTATAACTTTGCATATCTACGTTTTTTGGAGTCGCTGATTCCGAATCTAAATGCAGATTTTGCAAATTCAACATGGCGGATTTAATATGACCACTATCAGCTAGTAAATTAGTGAAAATCTGGATACTTTTGCAGTAAATCCATTTTGTAAGGTTCTGTTACAAATCGAGGATAAAAATATCAAAATTAAAAATGGCAAATACAATATGGCTACCTACATGTATATTTTCAGCAATTTCCAATATTCATAAATTTTTATCTCAAAATCGATACATTTAAGCAAAATACCACAAAAGATTATTTATATTGTAAATTGTGTGTAGAATACGGCTATATTTTTCTAAACTTAAAATTTTCAGTTTTTAATATTTTTATCCATCATGTTAGATTCGCCATTTTTAATTTTTCACAATTTTTGACATCAGATTAGTAATCAACGACCCCAAAAACTCTTTATATCCGAAAATGAAAAATCAAATTCTATGTAAAATTTTAGGAAAAATCAATTTTTTTAATTAAAAAAAAGCGATTTTTTTACATTAACCCTTGTTGTGCACATTTCTGTAGAATCACATAATGATCGTAACGAAGTCTTCGCGACTACAGCTACAAAAATGCGTACTACAATGAAACATTAATTTTTTTGGACTGGAAAAAATTCCAGGATATATTTCAAATATATTTTTAAATGATAACATAATTTTTGTGAATAAAATTTTCTCAAAAGGAAAAAGTTATAAAGCAATAAAAGACACAAAAAATGGCTTTTTGCTAAAAATATTATAGCAAACATAATTTTTAATATTTTTAGCTATAATTTTGAGGAAGTACTCTCAAGATATGTCACTTTAAGAAAAAAATTAATACAATAGGACTTTAAAAAAAAAAGGTAAAACTTTACTTCACAGAAATTATCTCGTCAAAATCTTACCGACTCTTAGATCATGATGAATCGTGCTTAGGTTGAAAGAGAAGACATAAACATAACAGCAAATGGCAGTACAAGTCCTATTTTCGAAGATTAACATACCGTAAGTCATTATCGAAAATTGGAGTCGTTTTGACCCCACATATATAGTGTCCAACAAGGGTTAAGTTATTATAAACAATCACTATTGGACAATTGGATGCAAAAAAACGTTGAAAATATGTAAATTAAGTATTTTTCTGTACCGGAAAAGTTAAACGTCATCATTAGTATCCCGAAACAACAGTATTTATATAATATAAAAATGAAAACAAAACAAGTGGGAAGTAAACTTTCCACTGACAATGAAAAAGTTAATATAAAATAGTTTGATTAAATTTTATCAAAATTATTAGTAAAAATCTTAAAAAAAGTTTTTTAAGCATTTTTGATTATAATGCGTTTAAACTGGTTAAGATGTCACATACTGGAGTGTCGAATTAGAACATAAAATAGAGTATATGACGTCATCTTGGATTGGGTTTAAAACCTATTGCAGTCGAAAACGTTTCATAATATAAAATGATTTAAAAATGATCTAAACGATAATTATCACAAAATTCAAAAAGAAATTTTTTCCGTCTAGAATGTCTAGATAGATCTCTAAAAGCTGGATATGTCTAAATATGTGCGCGCGCGTGTGTGTGTGGGGGGGGGGGGAGATTGTTGGTTGTTAGTATATTATCCATTTACAGGCATAGGACTTCCACCATGGGTGCTACCACCGCTGGCACTCCTCTGATGTTCCTTTAGCAGTAGCAAAGATCTCAAAACAATAGTGGAACGTATAGAGGCGTAGATCTTCGTATGCTTATGGTGTCCTCTCTCCTCGAGCCATTCGGCAATCTTCAGCAAATCGCCCATAACACTTTCGGACAATTGGCACAAAGATTGAGGGGCGTCCTCGCCGCTGGTATCTTCATCGGAACCGATCAAATCCAGAAGTACAATGGGCAAAATAGGTCTACTTTGGCGATTAAGAATATCATGAAACTCGGCATAAAGCGATTCTAGACCAATCGAGAAGAGACCTGTGATATTTTGCAACTCAACAGAACTAGGATTGTTCTTCTGGAAGTACCGCTGAGCGTTATACAATCGATTCATAGCCTCGAGGAAGCCATCCAGACCACCGGGACCGCTTGGTTCGGCACGTACCACGGCTTCGACTTCCTGACACACGCCATAGTAACCAATAGCATGATCCAACACACTTAAAGTCTTTTCTATGTCTGCAATACATAAATAATAAATGAAAATCAAATGATATGTAAACAATATGAAGCAGTGTTAAAAAACACAATTAGAAATTTACATGATCACATTTAAAATAAGAATTGCAATTTATAATTTATATATTTAATTATAATTTTTTACAATTTTTTAACACAAATTAAATAAGAAAATAATAAAATATTGCATTATGCAATTTAAAATATTGAAACAGTCCGGAAATGACAGAGTTCTCTCGAACGCTCTGTGATGATACACCGTAATACCCGAAATATTTTTATGCAATAAAATATTTTTATGCAATAAAACAGAGAAAAAATATTTTATTACACGTGCGTTGAAAACGGACGTTTTCGCCACTCTCTACCGGCCGAAAAGTCGCTGATTGTGCACGGGCAGTTTTCTCCCACAAGTAACTCTTTACCAATTAACCGTGCAGAAAAGCCATGCAGAAATCATTTTCGCACGGCTATCCCCCCTAAATCCTGCACGATTGGTCATTTTGTCACACGTTTTCTTTCATTCTGACACTCGCGTCGTACCACAATCATCTCTCGACACGCATATAGTAACTCTTGAAAACTTACAAAAATTACCGTACATTACCGACATTTTATCACAATCTATGGTAATCTCTCGATTGCTTCGTTGCTTTCGAACGAACTTAAGAGAGTGCTAAACAGCCCGTCAAACTTGATCGAGGTCAATAATGTAGAGTTATTCATTTATCCTTGTTTATAAAAATATTTGCTTCAAAATACAAGTTATGTAGCTTATACGTACAAATGAATGGTACACCGCAATTTGAATTAAATTGAGAAATAAGACTACATTCGTCAAATTACAATTACAAGCCGTAAAAAAAGTTATTTATAGGATCAAATTTTGTTCATTTAAGCGCTTTCATTGAGAAAACTGTAGTGAAAATGCTTAAATGAACAAAATTTGATCCTATAAATAACTTTTCTTCACGGGTTGTAATCGTAATTACATACGACAAATATAATCTTATTCCTCAATCTATTCCAAACTGCGGTGTACCATTAATTTGTACGTATAAGCTACACAACTTATATTTTAAAGCAAATATTTTTATAAACAAATAAACTTTAAAAAATTTTTTGCATTTTTTGTCTTGATCTAATCGTCCTCGAGTTTGTTTGTGTACGTACTTTAAACGTGTTGTTGTGAGTGTGATGCACTCACACAAGAAATGTCGCAAACGATATAAGGTGTCAAGTGACACCTCGCGCGTGAGCATCGCCCGGCCTGCATACCGGGCGTCGCACCGGGCAATGCACCCGGTTGCTTAATAAACACCCAAAATCTCCTGATTTTGGAATGGAATCTGTATAGCTAGCAATTGCTGGCTAAGCAAGTGCACTGACCGAAGGCCAGTGACCGCGGAAGTACCCTCCCCGGTTATACGCAAAAAAATCGGTGTATATAAACACCAATGTAAAAATAACGAGTGGGCTCAATCAAATAGCGTACAGCGACGAACGAATGTCGCTCGACATTACTTATATGTCACGGGCTTATTTGCGTGTCATACAGCGACGTACTTGTGTCGCTCAACATATCATTTGTACGAATTATTGTAACTCACAATCAGTGTAAGAAGATATAGTAAAAGTGTTATTCTGCAATTGGCTTGATCTCTCACGGAACCTGACCCGAGGAGTCACGGCAGCGATCCCAAAATACCATGTCTCTGAAATAAGGGGCACAACAGTGTAAAAGGAATTTTAATTCTGTAAATTCAATTCGAAACTAAATGGTTGAACAGAGTATCCGTAAAACAGACGACTTTAGAATCTCCTTAAGGTATTATGTACCCTCATTCAGTCATGCTCAAAGATGATCCGCGGAAAAGAAAGAGAACGCAAATAACCTTACCTTTTTTTTAAAGAGAATTAATTTTTTAAAAGACTTTCTAAAAGAATTAACAAGTTTTCAATGCCGGCGGTCAAAAGATTAAAGTAAGCGAAAGATAATACACCTTTGAAAATCACTGGGCTACAAACGCGTTGTGTTTCGTATCCGTGTGCACACGTACATAACATATACAATCTTGTGAGACACAAAGTGAATGAGGAGCTGGCAACGTCGCATTGCACAAAAGCAACGAGAGAAATAAAGTAGAAGTGAAACTCACACATAAATATTCGCTTCATCTTCTCTCACCCACTCTTGTTCACTGTGAGTCACTCGCTTCTTGTAATCAACATCAAAATAATGAACTTTCGATTAGATTTACGTAGAAACGGCACGGGCAATTATCACAAACTTTGTTGTATTTAATAAAAATAATATGTTCTAATAAATGTTAATTTTAAAAAAAAATCTATTAGGATTTTTGTCTATAAGCCATAACGTTCATTTTTTTACATTCGGCCTATCTTCCTTATGTTAAAGACTCACTTTAAGACTTCATAGCTCAAGTTCGGCACAGTAAATCGTTTTAAAATTTCAACCAGTTATGCGAAACAGCTTGATCTACCTGTATAAGAATTTTTTTCAAAATCTATTGAAAATCAATTTTAACATCTAATACCACAATCCTAAATAAATAACCTGTCAATAATCTGTATCGCATAAATCATGTCACATCACATCGTATCAAAGCAGTGAAACTAGCAACACAATATAGTGGAAATAGTGCAAAATGAAGAAAAAATTTTTTTAATTGCGGGGCCCTCCGCTCTAAACTCTCCACCTTCTGTCTTAAACCACTTCTCGCCTTTATCATTTCTTACGCACTTATAACAAAAAAATAGAATGTGTCACTCGTGCGAATTAGCTATTTTTACTCGTTGAAAATAGTCGTTGAAAATATTTTTTGTACTTGTAACACAAATATATATTTTAATCAAACACCCAATTAAAATAAATTAATTATAAAAATACACTTCTCACGAAAATTTAAAATACAATTTTTTTAATAAGTAAATTTTGGACTTGGTTAGGTGGTGTAAAAGTGAATGGTCGTGTGGCAATAGCGGTGTGAGAATAGGGATAGGAATAATCGGAATAATGAGATTTAGGTTGTAAAAATTGTTGTAAGAGAGAAGAGAGGAGAGTAAAGTTGTAAAGTAATTGGAGGGAACGCGGTAGAAATAGGAGATAAGGTCAGAATTTGGATAAACGATTATAGAAATGGAGGTTAGAATACGTAGTCGTGCGCGGGAAAAGGCATAGAGAGGAAAAGAAGTAAAGAATGTTAGAAGAGGGCTAGAGAAATCGAATAGATATAAGGTAGATATGTGTGTCATAATGAAGTGAGGATTGTAAGGAAAGAATGAATATAGAAATGAGCAAGAGAAGATTAGGTTAGGTTAAGTTAACGTTCGAAGGTTCTAGAGAGATGACAAAACGAAAATAAGAAGTAAAGTGTATATGTTAATGAAAGCGAAGGTAATATAATTATAAAATATGTAGGATGGGTATGTAGAATAGATAATAATACTGTCTCGGTAAGAATAAGAAATTTAGAACAGAGGAAGAAATAAACTCAGAACACATGCCCTGGATGATGAAAATGACAAGGATAAAGTAGAAGAAGAGGAAAGGGAATGCAGAACGGACAAGAATAAGAGAGGACATTCACCTACAGAATGATCACGCTAGGAAAGAGTGGGAAAGGTAAATGGATGAAGACTCTAGTTCTGGTAGGTTAACGGCTGTACACTAAAGAAGATGAAAGCAAGGTTCTATGAAGAGGCAAACAAAATGTAGAAGAGATGAATAAATTGAAAAAAGAAAATCAAAGGGTTTTTTGGTCCAAAAACAAGAAAAGAATGGATCAGAGATGCAGTAGAGAGAAGAGATAACGGGTCTAGGATAATGGCAGTATACATTAGAGAAGAGGAAAGATAAGTGCTATGAAGAGGTGAAAGAAAGGAGAGAAGAGAGGAGTAAAATGAGAAGAGTAATTTAAAGGACTTTCTGGACCGGAAACAAGAAAAGATTAGAGCAGAGATGCAAGAGAGATAACACAAGAGGAACTAATAAGGTAAAGGATTAAAAGGAAAGAAGCAAAGGATACAGTTTTATTGGTGATCCATATAGTACGGACTGCGTGGAAAAAGTAAAGAAAAAAGGGTTGCGGTCTCCTTCGGGTTATGGATCGGGACTTGAAAGCAGCTCACAATACAAGAAGAGAAAATCCAGGAGGTACACGAGAAGAATGTAAAATATAGGAAGTGAAGATGGAAAGAAGATTCGAGGACACAAGGATGATAGGAGGGATAGAAGAATAAGAAGTAACAAGTACAACAAATTTAAGACGAAGAGAGCAAGACTGGGAAGAAGCTGTGCGATGGGTTCATGGTCTTTCAGTGAGTAGATAGTAGATAGCGGAATAGGTTAGGTGCACGTGGAGTAGAGGGATAAAAATTATAAGTAAAGTAGGAGAGGATAGAATTATCAATGTATGTAAGGAATAGAAGAGGTAAAGCAGTTTAATTATCTTATCGTTGTCATTGGTATATTAGAATATTGAAAGTGTGCGATTATAGAATAAGATAAGATACATTACATACATTACATTAGGTTCATAGGTATATAGATTTATTTAATAGTGAGAAGCCATGCGACTGGGGATTAGGATAGAAGGCTAGTTAAATAATTGGAGGAATATATGTAAAAAATGTAGAAGGTATAATGTATAAGATATAGAAAAAGGAAAGGTGTTTAAAAAATAGAGGAACTAAATGTAAATAAACAGGTAAATGTCAAGAGAAATAATGATTAAGAAATTAGGAGTTTAGGTTAAACCAGTATAAGATAAGGTGTGGATGAATGCAAGGTTAAAATTTCGAATGTAAACCAAGTCCCTTCTTGGCGTTGTATATGCTTGAAATAATAAAAATTCTTATAAGTAAATTTTCTTAAATTTAGGATACTTAAAAGTAAAAAATAAATTTTTGTATTGTTTTACATTATTTTCTGAGTCAAAAAAAAAAAATTGCTATTTTTTATAGCTAATTTTATCCATTTGCTTCACATTTACATGCCATTAAAAAATTTAGCAACTATACTATTTAATAAAACAATATTTTAAAAATTAATAAAACAATATTTCAAAAATCTTTTTTTAATTACGATACACGATAATTTTTAATAGAATTATGAGCAATCAAAATTGAAATGCAGATTTTTTATTAAACCAACGATAAGTAACCAAAAATTGAAGAATTAAAAATATCTTTCAATAGAAAGGGCTTCCGGATACATGCCGCGTCCTGGTACAGCGTTGCGCCGACGTTTCGCAAACATTGTAGTTTGCATCATCAGGGCTAGGAGCTCTGATACTGAGCTCTCTTGGACTGTAACCGTCCTTATATATCCCTTGTTCTGGTGGTAGGGATGGGTGGCACTTACTTGAACACGATTTAAATGAACACAGTGCATTTGAACACGGTGCTTTTGGAAACAATATCATGCGCACGGTTCAAATGACCACGGTGCATTTGCACACGGTGCATTTGGACACAAAAGAAATTTTATTAAAAATATACACCAGTTATATGCACACGTAAAATTTGACCACCGGATATTTGCACACGAAAAAATAACCACCGCTCACTTGGATACGTAAAGTTGCACACCATTCATTTGCACACCGCTCACTTGCACACCGTTTACTTGCCCACCACTCATTTGCACACCAAGAAATGCGCACCGATCATTTGCACACGGAAAGATGCACACCAATCATTTGCACACGGAAAGATGCGCATTGATCATTTGCACACGGAAAGATGCACACTGATCATTTGCACACGGAAAGATGCGCACTGATCATTTGCACACGGAAAGATGCACATCGATCATATGCACACCGTTCATTTGGACACGATGCTTTTGGACACCGCTTATTTGCACACCGCTCAGTTGCACACCGTTCAATTGCACACCGTTCAATTTCACTATAATTTATTAAAATTATAATTATCATACTATAAAAAAATGTAACTCATTATAATCTTAAATATTCTACATTTTGATTTGAATTATTATTAAATTTAATATTCTAATAAGTCTTCCATTTAAGTCGCAAATCCATGTGGTGCAGTGAATGCTTTACACACACACGCACGCACGGACGCACACACGCACGCACTCACGCACGCACGGGGATGCAAGGGGAGGCCTTCGGCCCCCTTCCCGCACTCACCCCGTCGCTAACCCATGTACACATTGCAAACGCAGCCGTAATGTATGAATATTTAATATGCGTTTGATTGAACGTTCTGCAATTGAACGGTGTGCAACTGAGCGGTGTGCATCTTTTGGTGTGCAAATGATCAGTTCGCATCTTTCCGTGTGCAAATGATCAGTGTGCATCTTTTCGTGTACAAATAATCAGTGCGCATCTTTCCGTGTGCAAATAATCAGTGCGCATCTTTCCGTGTACAAATGATCGGTGCGCATTTCTTGGTGTGCAAATAAATAATGGGCAAGTAAACGGTGTGCAAGTGAATGGTGTGCAAGTGAGCGATGTGCAAACGAATGATGTGCAACTTTTACGTGTCCAAGTGAATGGTGGGCATTTTTTCGCGTGCAAATATCCGGTAGTCAAATTTTACATGTGCATATAACTGGTGTACATTTTTAATAAAATTTTTTTTATGTCCAAATGCACAGTGTGCAAATGCACCGTGGCCATTTGAACCGTGCGCAAGATATCGTGTTCAAAAGCACCGTGTCCATTTGAACCGTGTGCAAGTGCACCGTTCCCGTCTAATAGTAGCACAGTTCGTTGGCCTATTGGTCAACTGTTTGCCAATCTTAATACACTGGCGCAAAAAAAAACGAAACAAAATTTTTGATCGATTTTTAGGCAATATTCAAAGTGATGCAACTTTGCGAAAAATCATCCAAATTATATGTACTTTTTTTTTAATTTAAAGGGCAAAGACTCTACTTTCAGAATAGGCGAGAGTTTGATTTGTTAAGTGCGAACCTTTTGTATCGCATAAAAACCAAACATGTGTTTTTTAATTGAAAAAAGTAAAAGTTTGTTATCATTTTGCACAAGTTTCTCGTTAAAATCTTGCTAATATTAATTCAGATTCTGAAAGTTCATTCTTTTCTAAGCAATTTAAAAAAAAAATACATGTCGATACGATGTTTTTTGTTGATTCCACACGAGTTTGAAATTTGCACTGCATTTTAGGGTATTTTAGCAAGTATACGGTATTTTTGAATATCATGAATTTTGAGTATCAATATGATATTGCATATTAATTTTATTCGTGTTTAACTCAATCATACCGCTGTCATCAAAGTGATCCGATCTGCACCATGTGGAGAATGACGATCGGATTTTGTACATCATGTGGCTCTGAAATTCATCGGTGAAAATTTGTACTTCTTGATCTGAATATAACGGATAGCTGATACACCAATTTCACTGAAGTCAACAGAAGATCACATTTATCTATACTCATAAACCCACACATATACGTAAACATACATATACACATACTCATACATAAAAAGTAAAAATTCAAATTTTATTTTAAAAAATCAGCCTTTTCAGGGCCACATGATGTACAAAATCTGATCGTCATTTTCCACGTGGTGCAGATCGGGTCACTTTGATGACGGCGGTATGATTGAGTTAAACACGAATAAAATTAATGTGCAATATCATATTGATACTCAAAATTCATGATATTTAAAAAATACCATATTTATTCGCTAAAATACTTTAAAATGCAGTGCAAATTTCAAACTACCGTGCAATCAACAAAAAACATCGTATCGACATGTATTTTTTTTTAATTGTTTAGAAAAGAATGAACTTTAAGAATCTGAATTAATATTAGCAAGATTTTAACAAGAAACTTGTGCAAAATGATAACAAACTTTTACTTTTTTAAATTAAAAAACATATGTTTGGTTTTTATGCGATACAAGAGGTTCACACTTAACAAATCAAACTTTCGCCTATTCTGAAAGTAGAGTCTTTGCCCTTTAAATTAAAAAAAAGTACATATAATTTGGATGATTTTTCGCAAAGTTGCATCACTTTGAAGATTGCCTAAAAATCGGTCAAAAATTTTGTTTCGTTTTTTTTTGCGCCAGTGTATAATATTGACTTATTATTTGCCAATTAATATGTGCTGTTCAGAAATGTTTTTAATTGATCAATTAAAAAACCGGGAGGACAGTGTACCAAATCGGGCTTATCTGATAACCTTTATCACGGTTAAAGTTATCGGAATGTTTCAAAATTTCTAGACTTTCACGATGTTTCCTGGAAAAATAACCTTGAAAAGTAGCTAACATTGTAGCTCTTTCGTATTGCACGTATGTCCAGTCTTCATCCAATGTTCGGCTAAGGCCGATTGAAAAAAGTGGCCGTATTTGGTACACCGTTCTGTGATTTGTGTACTAATCTTCCTCCTGATTTCTTCTACACTTTTTCGCAAGAGCAGAAGATTTTGTATACACCTGGTGATTCTAAGTGTGGTCTCTGATCTTTCGAATTAAGAAGTAACTGGAAAATCTTCTTTTGTGGTTTGAAGATCACTTTTATATTGTGTCTACGCAAAATTTTGCTAATGCGTTCTGTCGTGTCTTGAAGATACGGAAGAAAAGCCATTTTGTTTTCTTCTCTTTCTTTTTTTTCTCTTCATTCGGCGTCCCGAATTGTTGAGACTGGAAATTTTGTTCTTCAATCTTTGGACTGTTTGACTAATGTTTCTACTACTATACTTTTTTGTCAGAACTTGATTAAGATGTTCTAATTCCCCATTCAAAGAAGTTGGTTCAGAAATTTTACGGGCTCTATATACTAGTGAACTAATGATTAAATTCTTTTGCGAAGGATAATGGTGAGAGGTGGCGTGAAGATTTCGATCTGTGTGTTGGTTTTCGATAGACCTGATGGCTTAAAGTACCATCTCCGTTCCTTCTAACCAACACATCTAAAAAATGGGTTTGGTTGTTTTGTTCTATTTTCATTGTAAACTGAATGTTAAAAGTTGAGAAAGGCAAGAAATTGAGGAAGAGCATCTCTGCCATAGCTCCAGATCACAAAAATGTCATCAACATATCGGAACCATATAGATGGTTTAAGAGATGCGTTTTTTAGAATTTGATTTTCAAAATGTTTGCGAAACGCTGTACCAGGTCGCGGCATTTATCCGGAAACCTTTTCTATTAGAAGCAACGTCAATGGCCGTGAAAGCTTTAAGGCCTGGTCTATAGCTGGAGTAAGCATGGAATAAGAAGAGTAAGGTAATTTCCTTCTGCGCTGTGATTGACCGAGCGTTAAGAAAAGCAGGAGTAGGAGTAAGACGAAATGAAAATAATTTATTTCGCTTACGCCCTTACACCAGTTTTCTTATACTGGATTAACCCTTTTACGCCTAGTCTTACTGCTTACTCCAGCTATTGTAGACCAGACCTTAATCTAAAATAAAAAGATCTTATAGAGAAGACTTGAAATTTTTGTATTAGAAAATCGAAAACTTTTGTAGATTATTTTTGGGCACGTAACAGGCCTAAAAGTGAGAAGACAATTTTCCATTTTGTTTTGCTTGCACAATATGTAATTTCTATATGTAATTTTTATAATACTGTTTCGTATTTTGTTATGATAAATGTTTTCACGATACAACTCAAGAATGTCGTCTGAGAAAATGGATCCCAAAGATGGCATATGTATAGTCGAAGGGTTAATCTTATTTTTTGTACATCTTGATCATGTTCAGAAATTCATGATGATTACATTCATCACAATATACTTGTCACTAATAGCTTTAACTTAATATTTTAGTTCATTTAAAGATCATTCCATGATTAACATAACATAAGCACAAATATACATATAGGTATTTATTTTAACAGAGAAGTATTGTTTTATACTCAACAGCAATTTTATGTTTTAAACTATTCTACGACAAAAATAGACAAATAATAAGCCAATTTCAAATAACTTTAAACATGTAAAATAATTTAATGGATAAATATTTACACTTACGAACTTTCCGCCAATCACCTTAACATATTAGGTGTACAATACTGCTCACCATACGTATTTGAGAGCATTCAATAAGCCTCAGCCGCAGATTTCTTCATATTAAAGCAAAAAATTAAAACCTCCCGCAAATGACGAGAATTTGGCTTGTAAGCTGACATTTTCAATCGAGAATAATTTTATGATGCAGACACAAATTGACTAATATTTCAATGGTGTAATGTTTACAAATGCCTAAGCTTATTGTATGATGTCTACGATCTATTTATTTCGACCATCATTCACCGCTACAGCCATCTATTGAAAAATAACGAAAGCAAAGTTGTACACCTAATATGTTGTCGAGGTCATTTTCTTGAGTAGCCTTTAAAAGGTTATAGCCGTCGCTTATTATCTGTTAAAAAGTTATTAACAAAAAAATGTTTCATAAACAAAACAAAATTTTTATTTAGACTTTGTTTTGCACCGTTAGTAGGGAGAAGATATGGTGGGGTGAAATCGATTCGCGTAAAAAGTTAAAAATCTATGTTGAACAGAACAATTATAAACCGTCGCGAAACGCAAAGCACCGAGGATTGGAACAGAATCATTACCAAAGTAATTTTGGACCATAAGTACCAGAAATATATATAGATTTTGGAATTTCGGCTTTCCACGCGAAGCGAGTACTACTCAATATCTCTCGGTGCTCACAGCCCGCGACGAAATTTATGATTATTAATTCTGTTTCACACGGGTTTTCTATTTTTTACATATAACTTTTATTAATAACAAATCGCGAATAATAACTGAAATCTTTTAAAAGTTATTCAGGAGAATGACTTTGATAACATATCAAGGTCATTCTCCTACTAACATATGATGTCAAGGTCAAGAACATTGACGGGTCCATAAAGGTAAATATTTTAAGAAATAACAATGACAAATGCATACTGTGTTGTTGAGCCTGAAGATTTCCAGTTTCGTTGTAAACTGGAAGTATTGTACGGCGCAGCGTAGCTAAACGGTCTTCTAAGGAAGAGAGTATTCCTACTACTCCACTTGTTAATCGCCGACTTCGTTCCTCCGCCTCTTTTAGAGCCTCCAGACGGGCGATCTCTGACTCTAGTTTGCATTGTATCTCGAATCGCCTTTCGGATGTGTCAGCGCGAGCCACGTGCATGTTTTCCAGGCTTTGACAATAACTAGTTAAAAAATTAAACAATAAAGTTAATAATTTTGAATTTAACTTATAAGGGAGACACCAGAAAGTTTTCCTTCCGATTGTTTCGAGTTTCATATAGGCTTTTTATTCCTGCACCAGTTCAAAAAGTGTACACTAAAGCGTACGTTATTTCAAAATTAATGTAACCAATACCGTTCGTTATTCCAGTGCAGAAAAACTTAATGCATGAGTTCACTGAATTAATTGTACTAGGTCTGGAGGTAATGCAAGCAGTGTAAGATAACCAAATAACCGGTAATTTCAAAATAAATTTAAAAGTTAAATTCCCACATAGCACACTCGTTTTGTGAATGTCCTGGGGATGTCTCTGGGATATTCAAATATTTGTCCAAATATGACGTCCACCGGATGAATGTGCTGTATTGTATATATACAAGATATATATATATATATATATATATATATATATATATGTACACACACACACACACACACACACACACACACACACACACACACAGAGGGTGTCTCATGTAGTGTAGCGGGCCATGTAGCTCCACGGGTTCTCTACGCGCTTATCACACATTCCCTTACTTTATTTTTATTTTTTATATTAATAAATAATTAAATAAATAAATAAATTTAAATTAATAAATAAATAGAGAAATAAATAACTAAATAAACTAATAAGTAAATAAATAAAAATAAATACAATTAGAAAATTTTTCAATTCCTTATTATTTTTTATTATTAGTTGTTAATTATTTATTTGTGTACTCGTATTTATTCAATTATTTAAAATATTTGTTTGATTCAATTACTTAATTCTCATAGTTGACTTACAGCGATAGGCAAAATTAACGGGAGAGATTCAATGGCGCACAGTACAATTGGACACGTTGCAATTGCCCACCGTGGTATTAGACACGAAACATTGCGCATCGTTCAATTGCGCACCGTTCAATTGAACACCATTCGATTGGACACCGTTCGATTGGAAACAGTTCGATTGGACACCGTTCTATTGGACACAGTTCGATGGGACACAGTTCGATTGGACACCGTTCGATTGCGCGGGAGCGTCCCAGATGCGCACAGTAATAAACGGACACAGCAGGCTGAGTGAAACGGACACAGTAACAAACGGACACAGACCAAATGGACACAGTAACAACTGTGCACACAGACTAAACGGACATAGTAACCAACAGACTTATGGGTTGCGACTTCTCAAAGCACCCCTACCGACGGGATGGGTGCGGGAGAGGGGGCGAAGGCGTGTGTGTGTGTGTGCGTGTGTAAAACATTCACTGCACCACATGGGTTTGCGACTTAAATTGTGTGCAATTGAACAGTATGTAATTGAACGGTGCGCAATTGAACGGTGCGCAACTGAACGGTGCGCAATCGAACGATGCCCAATCGAACTGTGTGCAATCAAACGGTGTCCAATCGAACGGTGTCCAATCGAACTGTGTCCAAACGAACTGTGCGCAATTGAACGAACTGTGTGCAATGTTTCGTGTCTAATAGTGGGCAATTGCAACATTCGTATATCTAAAATAATAGCACCGAATTCTACGGAAAAATTGCATAAAGACCGTATAATACATGTCGATATTAAAAAATTATTTAAAAAATTGTTTAAGCATTAATAAATTTTGTTAATAAAATTATGTTAGAACATAACAATAATTACATAAATTAAAATTATATTATAAAATTCAATTTGAAATTAATTTCTTTATTACCTTTTATTTTACCTTTCATTATTTTAATGGTAGTAATTTTAGATTTGTATTTTTTAAATTTTAGTGAGCCATATAATCTGCTAGGTTTAAATAGATTATAAAAAAATTCTTTTCCATATTTATTTTATTTTTAAAATTATATTACGCTTTGTTGCAATAACTTATTTATTTTTAGTTATTACACAGTTTAGTTATTTTACAGTATTTATTCGTATTTGAAAATCCTGATAAATTTATTCTAGTTAATCCTATAATTATTCATTCAATGAAAATTTGGAATTATATCACCACATATTTTTAATTTATTAAAAATAATTATGATACTTTTTAGATAACTAATTTTTTAATAAAACAAAAGAAACGACGAAAGGGTTTTATTTATTCATGTAAACAAAAAATTAATATTTTGACATTTTAAAATACTATTACTCCGGAGAAGAATATGTTTCATAATAAAATATTAACTCAAAAAGAGCTGTTAATTAATCTCGAAAAAGATTGTTTTTAGTTTTAGAAAGAACTTGTAATTTTTAAAAAACCTTACAAGCTGAATGTTTTTGCATGAACAACTCTTACATACACATTGGAATAATCTATCAAGAATTTTTAATAATCACGCCTGTGTATTCTTGCAATATTTTTTTAGGAGACGTAGACTCTATTAAATACATATGTACATATATAATTTTTTTCAGATAATTTTAGAGAAAATGTAATAATGTCATCCCGAGTGAACTGTTAAAAAACAATACAAAAAATATTGAAGCATTATTTTCCTTCTGCACTTTCTTTTTTGTCTATCTTTCTATATTAAAAGTGAGGAGAACCTCCTCGCCAAAAATTAGTCAAGGTAGACTTCGTCGAATTTCTCTTGAGGTTCCTCTTCTGAAGATTCTAATGGTTCCTTTAGTGGAGATGTCTCCAGGCGAGTTTTCTTCGCTGTAGATTGTTCAGGAAGATTGTGTGGCGTTTGTGTGGCGGCCTCTTGGTGAGTCGTCTGAGTCGATGCGTCGATGAAGAATCTTGGTTCAGGGAAATCAATCGGGATCCAGCTTCCAAGGGAAGTATTCTGTAGATCTCTCTTGCTCTGACATCTGAGATCTTCGCCCTAGTTGGAGCAAGTACTACATTTGCTCATTGAGTGAAGAGACGTCGATTCGTCCCTTCTTATATATTGTCTGATTAGTCATCTTAATTGCGAGTTAATTCATAATGCGACGTTTGTCGGCAGGAAGAATTTCCTCTATTTGTTTGCTAAATTTAGAATATATGTGCGGCTGTCAATTATCGACGGTCATAGTCGCCTTGTCAATGATCACAGCCGCCACAAGAGTTTCTCGTATGGCGCAGGTCATATAATTGAGGTTCATGTTGGATTATCCAACATCTAGGAAAATGTTTATTTAAAAATTTTACTATGTATAAATATATGCGTGCGGTAATGCTTCATTCAAAAAAATTATAAGTTTTTTGCAAAAAAAGAATTGCTCCAAAAGTTTTTTAGAAGTTAGTTTTAAAAAATGTATAATTTTTCCGTTTTGCTTTTTTCCTTAGAAAAATATACTTATATATATAATACGAATATGTTTTGATACGCAAACTTATTGCGTATCAAAACATATTCGTATTACAAATCGATTAGAAGATTTTTAATTTTCTTAGGCCCAAATTTATAGTCGTCAGCCCTTGGCACTTGACACTCAGTCGCCGCCATTTTGTTGTTTTTTAAAACGTGAACAGATGAAAAGCAACAAGATAACGACAACTGAGTGCCAAGTGCCAAGTACTAACCCCAGTAAGCAAGAAGCATTGCGCGCACGCGCGCGCGCGCGCGTGTGTGTGTTGTGTGTGTAATCAACGATTTTAAAATGTTAATTTTAGAGAAATTTTTCTAACATTATGTTTCTAACATTATAACATAACGTTTAATAAATATTTTTTAAATATTATTTAATAATTGTCGATAATACAAAGTAGTCCTGGGCAAACTGGTCAAACTTATTCGCATATTTTTGTATTCTATTTTGTTTGCTTGCAATGGATATATATACGAATATGTGTGTGTGCGTGTGAGCGTACGCATGTTGACGCGAATCGTACGAATGCCTATTGCTCCTGTAATCCTTTCGCTAAATTAAAATAATACAGAACGCAAGTCTCAAGCATCATGATTTACCCTGAAGTGCTAACAGATTATGCGCCCAGAATTGCGGTCGCGGAATTCATTACAACGTGTATGCAGAAAAACTGTGTGTGTGTGAAATTTAGTAAATAAGATAAAATTTGAGTTATAAACAAGGAAATAACAAGATATCAAAAATTATAAAAATCAACGGCAAAGGACAACACATAAAAATTACAAATGGGGGCCATACTAGTAAAAAAATGATGTGTAGACCTACGTTAACGGTACAAAACTGAAACCTACGACGGGAGCAGAGGCAATAGTAGAATGGAGAAGCAAGGATGCAAAGGCGAAGGCTGATATTGTGTTGTCAATGAGAGCTGCGGAGTTAAATATAATCCGCGGATTAGAAAAATTAAGAGAAGTTTGATTAAAAATACAAAAGAAAGTAGGCGGTCGGTGACGGACGGTCGAGAAGAAGGAAGTGAAGAGTGGAAAATGGAGAGGCAGGAGAAGTGTCGGAAATATTGGAGCAGGTTACCGGAGATGAGACAGCAGATGTCGGTGGCAAGACAGTGCGCAGGAACGGAAGGAAACGGAAGATGAGCAGACAAGCAGCAGGAGAGATAGAGAGAGGCGCTGGTGAGGAGAGTGTGAGGAAGAGTCGACAGATGGCATGACAAGAGGGCCTTACTTCGATCCATCGATATACGAAGAGAGGTGGGATTGGTGGAGAGCGCGGGGCAGAAAGAGGATTGGTGGAATAGAAGAAAGGAGGCTGGAGATTGGGCGACAGGGATAGCCGGTAGGTAAGGAGGGGAGATGATGGTAGCGGGCTTAGGAACACGTAGGTTGCCAGGCGCGTAGTCCACTAAGAAAGAGTAACATCGATGTATCGAGCGAAGAGGAGGGAGAGCGGCAATTGAAGGAGATTTCGAGAGGAAGTCGGATCGATATATCGAAGTTGAGAGCGGTGAAAAAGCACATGGTACGGAAAATAGAGTGGAAGAAATAGTAGCGAAGAAGAAAGTGTTGTCGGAAAGTGCAAAGAGTGAGAAGAATAAGAGAAAGAAGAAGATGGAGCGGACAAAAAGAGCAGGAGAGATCTGTGCGGAGCTAGAGAAGATAAACGGAGAGTTGAAAGGGATAAGAGAAGGCGTGGGGAAGATGATTGAATTGATGAATGTAATGTGTAAGAAGACACGTGGAGGAGAAGAAAAGCAAAGGGAAGAAAAGAAGGAAGGAGCACATGAGAAAGAGAGGAGAGAGAAAAGAAGCGGAAGGTGATAAAGGAGAAGAGGGTGAAGGCAGTAGAAGTGGAGAGAACAGAGAAGCTGGAGGAGGGCAGAAGGGACAGAGAGATCGGAGAAGGCAAAACAGACAAGGAGAAAGAGAAAAAGCTGTGGGAGGAAGAGAAGATAAAGAGAAAGGCAAAAAGAAGAAAGAGAAGAAAAAGAGCACGGAGACAAGGAGGAACGGACAGGAGGGGGTAAGAAAGGAAGAAAAGAGACAGGAGAAAGAGATAGAGAAGGTAATTGAAGAGGGAACATAAGGAGAGAAATAAAGAGAGGAAGAACGGGATAGAGGTAACAAAAAAGGGTGGAGGAATGGTGGAGAGAAGTGGAGATGGAAGAGGAAGGCAAGTAGGAGAAAAGAAACGGGATAGTCAGAACGAGGAGGCATGAAGAGAAGATAAAGAAAAAAAAGAGGAGAGAGCGGAGAGGAGAGGAAGGAGGAAGAATACGGAGGCGGAGGAGAAAAGAGGGCGGTGGTGATCAGAAGGAGGTAAGGGAAGAAACGAGGAGGACGGAGCAGAGGGAGGAAGCAGAGGACGGTTAGAGGAAAGTGGAGAAGAAGAGGGTTGACAAAAGGAAGGAAATGGAGAAGATGAAAAACAGGATAGACGAGAGAGAAAGGGCAATGCACAAGGAAAGACAGAGGACAAGGAGGGAGGAAAACAATAGAAGGAGGAAGAGGAACATGGTGTGGAGAGGTAGAATGAGAGGACGAGGAGGAGAGAAGAGGCTTTGTAGAGGAGATAATAGGCACTAAGAAGGGAGGTGGAAATAGAGACGGTGACGAAACGGAGGGAGGAGGGGGGAAGGTGGGTGCTAATAACGGAGATAGACAGAGAAGACAGAGAGGGGATCCTGTTCAGAAAGGGGTAGTTAAAGGGGGTAGTTATGGGGGGTGGGTGTAAATAAAGATTTAACAATGGACGAGAGGAGAATGATAGAAAATTTTGGAAACGACGAGAAGGGAGAGGGCGAAAGGCAAAAGGGTAAAGATTTCGAACAGAAGGCTATGAGTAGAGGATAGGAAATGGAGCTGGGATGGGGAGAGAGGAAGGTGGAGAGAAAAAGAGGAACAGAATTAAAGGAGATGGAGAGGAGCAGAGAGGAGGAGGGAAAGTGGGAGAAAAAACTGGATAAAAATAGAAGGATACAGGATCAGAAAGGAATAAAAGAGGAGGGAGGATAGTATAAAGGATATGATGTATAATTAATTAAACAGGTTTTTTGTTATGTGCAAGCAGGAGGCGGATTTACGGAGGCTTGAGAGCAAGAGAGATGAGAGAGAGAAAGGAGAAGAGAGTCACGATGAACGGGATGGAAGGAGAAGGAGGACGGAGAAAGAGACGGAGAGAAATAAGAAGGATAGAGAAGGAAACAGTGGAATTCAAGGACAAGGTGGAGCAAGAAGAAACAAAAGAGAAAGGGAGAGAGGGGATGAAAAGGGAGAGTTGGGAAGGATCAGAAAGGGAGGGTTCGAGGAGGGATGGGAGTGTTAGCTTGTAAAGGGTCGCACATAGCCAGGTCGGTGTAAAAAAAAGGGTGTTTTTAATAGCTTGTGAATGGTTTGGGTACGCTCCATAAAAAAAAGCGCTATTGTAACACTCTTTGGGGTAAAACAATAAATCCATATCTATCTATCTACAAAAGAAACGTTTTGATTAAAAGGACCGGTGCAAAAAGCGAACCTTTTAAAAAGAATTATCTTGTCACGATTAAAGAAAAGAAAAAATGTGCGAACACATTAATGCGAACGGCATTTTTTGAAGCGGTGGCAAAATTGAAAGAAATAGGCTTAAAGGATTATGTGCAGTCAAGAGGCCGAAAAAAGTGATTTTTTGAGAATTTTTAGGGAGAAACTGAATTGGTTTACTATTACAAGAGTTTTGCACCTAAAAAAGTAACTCTTAAATAATACTGCCTAGGTTTTTGTTGAAGAAGAATAAGTATTCATGAGGTTACAGCTCTGTAAAGAAAAGTGAAAAAAAATTCGTCTTGCGGTGATCATTCTAGCTTCTCCTAGGCTTATCTAAAATCAAAAAACCAAAATCATTTCGAGGGTAGTCTCAGAAATACCCAACCTGACGTATAAATGGCGGTTGTTGTTTACAAAAAATTACTATGATAGAAAATACCAACCTTATAAAACTTAAGTGTAAAGTTTAAAGACGCTACGTTATTTAGTATTTGTTTAGCAGCCATCAATAGTAAACTCTCTCACTGAATTTGAAAACATAAAAAAAATGGGTTATCGTTATGTGATATAATACTTTCAGTGGAAAAGTCTCAGTTCAACCAATATTAAAACCGAGCTAGATTCTACTCTGGGGGAATCTACTCCTTTGTTTACAACAGTAAAATATTAGGTGGCAAAGTTTAAACAAGGCTGTACGAGCTGCCAAGACAAACATCGCAGTGGTCGCCCAAATGAGGTGACCACGCCAGAAATAATAAAGAAAATACATAATATCGGGATGTGCGCTATTGAATTGTGCGCTATCGGGATGTGCGCTATCGGGTTGTGCGCTATCGGGATGTGCGCTGTGGGTATGTGCGCTATTGGAATGTGCGCTATCGGGTTGTGCGCTATGGAGATGTGCGCTATCGTGATGTGTGCTATTGGAATGTGCGCTATCGGGATAATGCACTTTTTACTTAGTGCGCTATTGGGCTAATGTCTTTTTTACTGTGCGACATCGGGACGTGTGCTATCGGAATGTGCGGTATCGGGATAATGCCCTTTTTGTACGTTATTGGGCTAATATGCCTTTTTTACTGTGCGATATCGGGATGTGTGCTATCGGGATATGCGCTATCGGAAATTTACTAAATTTAATAACGGTACCCTCTCACGAATGTTGAGCAAATAAATTGTGGGAAAATGAGCGGTGTGCAAATAAATGGTGTGCAACTTTTACGTGTCCAAGTGAACGGTGAGCATTTTTTCGTGTGCAAATACCCGGTTGACAAATTTTACGTGTGCATATAACTAATGTACATTTTAAATAAAATTTCTTTTGTGTCCAAATGCACCATGGCCATTTGAACCGTGTGCAAGATATCGTGTCCAAAAGCACCGTGTCCGTTTGAACCGTGTCCAAGTGCACCGCTCCCGTAAAGAATACGGCAATAGGAATAAGAGTAAGAAGACAGGAATAGGGATAAATAAAAAGTCAGAGTCGAGAAGGAAAGTTTATTTTGGAATGTAGTCCGTATAAGAGGACAGGATAGAGACTGCTGTGATTATATCAAAAGACGCGATTTTATTAGTTTAAGTAAGATATGGGTAGAAGGAAAGAGTTGGAATAATTTAAAAAAGTTGCTGCCTAGTTCGCATGTATGGGATTGTTATTACACGAGAAGGATTAATAGAAGAGGTAGAGCAAAAGATGTTATAATAGATAAAAAGAAAGGATGGAGACACGATGATAAGAAATTGTTGAAAGCAGCGGAGAGAGATGGATAGTAACTAATTTTTAAAAAACGTTTAAAAGAAACAACTTAATAATTATAATGATATATAATCAAGGTAACTGGGAAATTATTAAAGGAGTAATTAAAGAAATAGTAGAGAAAAACAAGAACGAAGCTATTTTAAGGGGGCATAGCAGTTTGGCGCTACCAAAAAAAGGCATTCTTCATGAATTTTTTTTACAGCCAAGAGACTAACTATAAAAATGAGACTTTTTGCATAATAAAGTACACCTTTTGTAATTCTCGTACAAATTTTATTGTACTAGTTTAGTTAAAAAATCCCCCCCCCTTTCACCGTCGTGGAGTTATCCGTGCGCGCCACGCATGATTCTGCGGTAACCATAATATCTCCTTGCCCGTTCATCCGAAACACAAAAACCAAACGGGATCTTAAAAAAGAGTAAATTCCCTTGTCCTTGTCGTATCCGATTTTTAAAATTCAAATTTTAAACAAAATGGCGGACCTTTAAAATTAGAATGCCGATTTTCGGCCAAAAATTTTATTTTTGTTTGTTAAAAAAAAAATAGAAAAAATTTGAATTTTAAAAATCGGATACGACAAAGACAAGCAAATTTCATAAGCTTTTAGTTAAAAAAAAAAGGTAGATCGGTTGATCCGTTTTCAAGTTATCATGGTTACCGACTTTAAAAACATGGTTTTGAGAAAAACGCGTTTAAAATTTTCGAACGATGTTACTCTATTGTACAACTGAATTTATTAAACTTATTATCGTCAATTCCTGGGCCATACAGGGAACCCTCCTGATCAAGATCTGTCTCTATTTGTTCATTTTTAGAGAGACGGCGATTTATACGAGCCTTCCGCGTCGCGTGCTATGCCCGGATGTCAAAAAGGCCAAGCGCACGCTTGTGCACTGCCAGATAAAATATATTGTGTAATTTTTTTACTTATTGGAATTTAAAAAAACAATTTTAGGACAACATTCTTGAAGGTTTAAACTGTCGAAAAATGCAATAAAAAAAATATCGGTTTTTTGAATCCGACAAACTGCTATGCCCCCTTAACAAAGGACGATTTTAAAATAAAAATAGGAGAGTTAGGTTAGGTTTAGAAAAAGAGATAGGATTTGATAGGAATAGCAAGGATAAAATAATAGGTAACTATGGAAGGGATTTTATAAATTTAATATATAATAAAAGAGGATCTATTTGTTAAATGATACGACAGAAGGTGACAGAAATGGAGAATATACTTATTTAAGCGCGAGAGGTAATACCGTTATAGGTTATGTAATTGCGAACGAATATTGTCTAAATAAGATCAATGAATTCAAAATAGATGTAAGAGTGGACTTGGATCACATGCTCTTGACGGTTGAATTGATTATGGACAAAGATGAGAAGAAAGAAAAGGACAAAGGTCAACACAAAGAAGGACAAAGACTTTGGGATAAAAAATCAAGAATCTTGTGCGAGGAAAGAACAAAAATGGCGGAATAAACTGAAAATCTGGAAAGATACGACAGAAGTAATCTGGAAAAATTTTAAAGAGACAATACTGGAGGTAATGGTAAAAAAGAAAGTTGGATCCAAGAGGAAAGATTTAAGACATAAGAAATGGTAGGACAGAAGCTGTAAAAAAAAAAGGAAATTACATAGAATTTTAACAAAATGGAGAAAAGAAAAGTGTATAAGATAGGTGTACTTGAATAAGAAGAATATGTTAAAGGCATTCCTGGAACAGAAACAGGAAAAGTGGAAAGAAGAGAAGGAGCTGAAGCTTAGAAGTTTAAAGAATGCTACAGAAGTCTGAAAATATATAAATAAAAAAAGAGAAAGAAAAATAATGAAAAGAAATAACATAGAAAAAGAAGTTTGGAATAGGCACTTCATGGAATTACTGGAAAAAACAGTGAAAAAAGAGAATGGAAATACAGAAGGAATGTATAAATTATCCAAAGTAAATGAGGAAGAAGAAGTAAAAGAAGATACAGAGATTATGGAAGAGGATATGGGTGGAGCAATTGACAGACTGAAAAATAAAAAGATACCAAGTATAGACGGCATACCTTTGGAGGCATGACGGTATAGTGGCACAGTAATAAAAAAAGGTCTAAAACTAATAAGGAAGATTTAGAAGGGATGCAGCTTTCCGGAAAACTGAAAAACCAGAATGATCTTACTTTTATTATAGAGGTATTTCCTTGTTCTGTTCAGCATACAAGATCTACACTGAGATAATAAGAAATTAGAAGAAGGTTGGAAGTGCTTCCGAAAAGTCAAGGAAGTTTTAAAAGAGAAAGAGAAACGATGGAGAATATCTTTATATTGAATCACATAGTACAGAGAAAAACTCAAAGAAAAAAAGGTCTTCGCACTCTTCGTGGATTTAAAAGTAGTCTTTGATAACATAAAAAAAAGAAATTGTAGAATATATTAGAAGAATTAATTATAGAGAAGATGATTGGAAAACTAAAAGTGATGTACGAGAACACGACGGTGACAGTGACTGAAGGATTGACGGGAGAATTCTACACGAATGAAGGAGTTAGGCTGTGTATCCACTGCTTTTCAATCTGTATATAACGGACTTAGATAGTTACAGGCGAAAAAGAGGGATAGAACGTTTAAAATTAGGTAATAAAAAAATTATAGTCATTAGCGTATGCGGACAATATGATTTTATTGGCAAAAAAACAGAGTAGGTTTAATAAATATAACGGAAACTTAAAAAGTTTTTAAAGAATAAAGGTTACTATAGTTAAATACATAAAGAATAAAGGTGACTATAGTTAAATACATATAAAGATAATGATATTCCATAGAAACGGAAAAAAAATAGGTAAATGAAAATAGGAAAATAAGGAATTAGAAGAAGTAAATATTTTCAAATATCTAGGTTTTACTTTTAATAGAAAAGAAGATTATATAGATCATATAAAGAAACTAAGAAAGAAAGGTAAACTGGCGGCTAATAAGGTTTTAATAATTTGGGATTTAGGTGAAAGAATATGTAGAAATGATTATGGTAGAAGATGGATACTATTTAGTTATCTAGTCAAAAGTGTAATGTCATATGGAGTAGAAATATGGGGATGGGAAGAGAAGAAGGAATTAGAAAAAATAATGTTAAACCATGCTAGGTGAATTTTTAATTTAAATTTTTGTACTCCGAGATATTTGATGTCAAGAGAGTTAGGGTTAGAAAAATTAAGAATTAAATAGGGTACCAGAGCTAGGAATTTTGAAAATAAAATTAAAGTTTTGTGTAAAAATAGATGAATAAAGTTATGCTGGAATGAAAAACCAACTGAGGAATGGAAAGATTAATATAGGAAAAAAGGAAGAGTTATTATAATAGAAATGGGTGGAGCTCGAGGGCAATTGCTCTACTAAGAAATGAGGAAGCTAGGAAAATGATAAACAAACTGGAGTATAGGGACAGGGATGTACAAAAACAGGAGGAAAAAAGATTAAGAAAAGGTGGGGTGCTAAGCGACGGCAAAGTGCCACCATTGCGAGGCGGACGAGGATTCGGCGCAGCGCACGCTGGAGGAGTGTCCAACGTGAGCAGACCAGCGCCAAGTCCTCGTGGGTGCTTTGGGCACCGGAGATCTCTCGCTGCCGAGCGTCGTGGAGAAGATGCTCGGCAGCGAGAAGACCTAGAAGGCCGTGTCCTCCTTCTGCGAGGACGTTATGTCGCAAAAGGAGGACGCGGAGCGGCTGCGCGAGGTCGACCCCGATGCCGATCTCGCACGGCGTAGAAAGGGCGGAAAGGGGAGGGAGTACACGGAATGAATGGATGTCTCATAATCCCCCCCTCGCCTGCCCCTCTCGGGGGCTGTTAAGCAACCCGGCCCCGGGATGGTGGCGACGGGGGGGACAACGCTTGCGTCCATGCTCCCCTCCCCTATCGCTAAACAAAGTATGTGCGTCCCTCCTTTTCGCGCGGAGATAAGTCGTGAAGAGGAGTGGACGCCGAACGGGGAAACGTGGGGAGACCTCGGTCCCCCACGCGTCGACCCCGTTCGCGAGTAGCGTAGAAGCAAGGGCAGTGGGGGGGGGGAGTTATGCGAGAGTGCGGGCCATGCGAGAGTTCCGTGATTCCCCTCTGTCCCTGCCTCTTTAGGGACCGATGGGAACTTCCGCGTGGGGACGCTGCCAAAAGACAAATCGGTCCCGAGATAGGGGCGGGAAATGCGACGTGGCCGCGCATTTCCCGCCGTGTCGCGACGACATGAGGGTTGTAGGATCCCTCTAACGGGAGATCCCCTGATGCGGGCCCTCCCCAAACTCCTTCCTTCAGGGAGTTTGAGAACGGGGAGAGCATTCGGTGCGGTAGCCCGGGCGCGGTGGAATACCAAGTGTGACCCTGTCCCCGGGCCTATAGCAGTGGATGACGGCCATACAAAAGTTTTTAGTGGGTATCGGGAGCTAAGTCCCCTTGGGAACTTGTTTTCTCTGGGGGCGAGGCTCTCAGAGTCCCACATACCCCTCGGCAGTAACCCCACCGCTGAGGGAATGCGTAAACGCATTTTCCCTTGTATAAAAAAAAGGTGCGGAAATATGGAAGAAAATAATAAATATTGGCTAGAGGAAGAAGAAGGACTATGCGTATTTTGTAGGAAAGAAAAGATAAGCTAAAACACTTTACAGAAGATTGCGAGATAACAAAAAATTGGTTCAAGGTATTAAATAAGAATGGAAAGGAAAGACTAAAAAGATTAGAAAACGACGAGCTAGACGAAACAAAAGATAAAATCTTAAGAGAGTTTTGGTTGAAAAACAAAGTACAAAAGAAAAGGATAAAGGTAACAGTTTCAGTCCAGTAGAATTAGATAATGGATAGATTAAAACCGTTGTAAAGGATGTTAAGACTGAATTAAGAACTAAGAACTTAATAGGAAAGAAAATCAATGCGATAGAGTAAGAACGATATACAGGATAGAAAAGATGTTATAAGCGAAAAAAAATTGTGATAATAAGACTGTTATAAGTAGGAAGATTCTGTAGTACGTATTGGTATTTGTAATAATTTATTTTATGTATATTGTTTATTTTATATATGTTATCGGTTATTAAAGGTACTTGGAAGTAGTAGTTGGAAATAAAATTAAGTGTAAAGCTCACTGACTAGTCCGATGCGGAAATTTGAATTTTAAAATGAGATAAGAAGCATATGTGTTTATAAAACAAGCGCAATATAAAAGGTAAAAGAATAGAGATTTAGTAGAACGGATGGATGAAGGAATGAGTGTTTAGAATTTTTGTAAACCAAGTCCCCTTCTTGGCATGTATAGCTGAAAAAAATAAAGAATTGTTGTTGTTGTTGTTGTTATTGCACTCGGACGTATGTGAGTCAATAAAAACTGAATCTCATTCTGGCAAAATATTTTGTGACATTTATTGACGATAAATCGCGCTGGTGTGAGGTAATTTTTGTGAAAAACAAAAGTAATGTTTTAAATACATTTAGAAACCGCAGCAGAGACATTAGCTAAAAGAAAAAGAAAAACAATACAAACAGATAACGGTAAGAAAAATTGCAGCAAGAAGTTTGAGCAGTTTCATGAACAAAACGGCATCGCGAGACGATTATTAACGTCCCACACCCTTCAACAAAACAATGTAACAGAGAGAAAAAATCGGACGCTTGTCAAGATGGCTAAATGTATAATGTGTCAATGTACCTTCGATATTTTGAGCGGAGGCAATGAACACCGCCTGCTATGTAAGGTATCGATATATAACAAAATCGCTGGACGGACAGGTACCGTACGAGTTATAAAAAGATAAAACTCTTACAGTGATATATTTTCAGATCTTTAGTTCAAAGGCCTTCGTGCTAAATAAAAATCTACAAAAAGAAAAATAAGATTCAAGATCGGAAAAAGGCATCTTTGTTGGATACTCTAATAAATCAAAGGCTTATCGCGTATGGCTACCAAAGTCACGTAAGGTGATTGTGAGCCGCGACGTGAAATTCACTAACGGACCGGTGTTCAAAAGTACCAAGAATTCCTTAAGGAACAAATATCAAATAAAACCAAAGCTAGAAAGGATAAAGCGGGAAAACATCCAAAAGTACCTCAGGATATTATTATGAGGGCATCCGAGTGAATAGTAACGAAAAAATCTGCGTCGCGAATGCCTCCACCGCAACAGAGATGAGATAAGGGTAGATCAAGACTGTTGCGCACCGGATCCGCTGGGAGACCAAGAAAAGGAGACCGAGTTGTATCAAATAGCCGACCACAACAATGAAGAGAACGAAAATAAACAAAATAGAAACTCTAATAAAAAAGACTTACCAGAAACCTTAGCTGATCATAATGTGTTCGTGGAATGCAATTTAACAATAATATATACGCAACCATACTTGGGAGATTACTACAAAACCACAAGACCAAAAAGTAATCAAGAATAGATTCGTCTTCATCGCCAAAGCAAATGGGTCAAAGGCAAACGAATGAACAAAAGAAAAACGTTTCGTAGCAAAGGAATGTTCACAGCGCCCAGAGAGGATTTTTATAAAACATTCCCCAGTGGTACGGACAACTTCTATTCGGTTATTAATAGCACTACTAGCAGAATTAGGTTTACAGATTCAATCAAACGGACGTGGTAACTGCCTATCTCAACGGCAATTTGGAGAAGGATGTGTACATGGAAATATCCGAAATTACACGAGGTGCTAACAAAGATCGTTAATAGAAAACACGTTGGTTCGAGCGCAGAATTATTCTGCAAAGAAGACGTCATGAAAATTTCAATTCGATCGCTAAGTGCAATAAATAGCCATCAAAATAATGTATACCTAGTAAAGAAAGCACTTTACGGATTACAATCAGAATTGCAGTAGTATCATCGTCTCACTGCGAAACTGAAGCATTTAGGCATGCAACCAACGGACCAGGATCCATGTATGTTTACATCACAAAGAAATAATTGCATGATGATGATCGTCATACATGTTGATGACATCTTGCTTGCCACGAATGATTCAAACTGGCTGACGAAGATTAAGCAACAATTCGCAGATTCATTTGAAATGAAGGACCTGGGACCATTGAATCAGTGCTTGGGCAATGAACCGCCTGCTATGTAAGATATCGATGTATAACAAAATCGCTGGTATAACAAACCGATGTATAACAAAAGCACTTTCAGTAGAATAAGAATGACCACCGCGTATTATTAACATAACATCGATACATCAAGGATATCCTGGAGCATTTCGGCATGCAGAATTGTAAACCAGTAAAGATACCGATATTCGACTAATAAGATTATTGCAGACTGATGAAGAAATAATGGCAAGATACCCATATTAATGTCTCATTGGAGCACTGATATATTTGGCAGTATCTACAAGATCCGATATCGTGTATGCAGTAAATTTCTTAAGCCAATTCAACGCGAATTACTCGACCGAGCACTGAGTGGCAGCTAAAAAAATCCTTAAATATTTAAAGAACATTATGGGTTAGATATGCTTTATTGTTTTCCCTTAGGAGTCACAATGGCACTTTTGATACAGAGCGTTCCCGAACCGTTCACAATTATTCTTACTCTCATCTCCCGATCCGACCTGGCCATTAACGACCACTACATCTTGTTGCCCCCCACCCTTTCTCGGACGCCTCTACCCTCCGATTCCCCTACCCCCTTCTTCCCTTCTCTCTCTGCCCATTCTTTTTCTGGTCATTTTGTCCACCTCCTCTCTCTCCCGACCATTTCGCCGCCCTTGCCTCCTATCCACTTCGATGACCTCCTCTTTCCTTCTCTTCCTTCTTTGTCCTGTCTCCTTCACTTTCCCCTTTTTCTTCACTCCATGCTTATTTCTGCTCGACTTCTGTCCGTTATCTCTTTTCTCACCTCCTTGCGCTTCCTCCCGGTCCATCCTTTTGTCTCCTTCCCTTTGCCTCTTCTATCTTCTCCGCTCTCTCCCCCATCCTCTTCTCCTGTCTCTGCTCTTTTCCGCCACCAGTCTCCATCGTCTCCTCTACCGCCCACTCTCTTCCCCGGCCTTCTCTTCTCTCTTGTCCTCGTTCCCTTTCCGCCTCTCCTCCCGCTTGTCACCGTCCGACCGTCTTTCTTCTTCCCCTCTGCTTCCTCTTCATTATTCCTGTTCGCTTCTCCACTTCTTTCTTCCCCTCTTTTCTTCCTCGTCTGGATCCAAGTCTTCTTCTTCCGTCTCCCACCTCTCCAGCCTCACCTCCAGACTTCTCAATCTTTCCCTAACCTCTTTTAACCCTTTTGACATTTCCACTCTCAGCTTTCTTAATTCTCTTCCAATCTCCTCCATTCCCCTCTCGACCGCACTTTCTTCCTCACTCTGTCCTCCGTTCCCGTTCTCTTCTCCTCCTCTTAAATTTCGTTTCTGCCTCTATTTTCACCTCACTTGCTTTCTCTCTCTCTCTCTCTCTCTCTCTCTCTCTCTCTCTCTCTCTCTCTCTCTCTCTCTCTCTCTCTGCTACAGTTGTCTCTGCGCCGGCTATCTTTTCCTTTCGACGGACCACGTGCCGTGAAAATCTGCGTTCCCAAAGCTCGCTACCGTCTGCCGCCTCACTCCTACCAACCCATTTTCCACCATCTTCACCATCCGCCATCCGCGCCCTCTCTCCTCGCGCCGTCTCGTCATCTGCCTCGCTTCCGCCTTCATCTTCTGCCTACCGACTTTTCCTTGTCTCTCAGCCATGCCCTCTCACTGTCCTCTTCTTCTCCACGGCTACTTTACTCCATATTCTTTTTTCTCACCTCCGAAACTCCACTAAAATATTCTTTCATATCTTTACTCTACCGCCGTCCTCCTGCTTCCCTCCAATCACCCGACCACCACTCGTCCTCTTCCCGAATTTTCACCTTCCTACTCTCCTTCTCACCTCCATCATCACTTCATCACTCCTTACTTCGGAGCCTCTAAATTCACAACCGTTCTCACCGACGCCATTATTCCCTCCTCCTAAAGGGCATTATGGGTTATAGACTGATATACCAAAAAACAAATATGGCACTATATGAAATAGTTGATACTGATTGGGGCGCTAATCTAACCGATAGACGCTTCTATTCGGGATATGCTTTTATCCTTGCAGGTGCGGCGGTGTGCTGGGAGACCAGGAAGCAACGTACTGTGGCACTATCAAGTATGGAAGCCAAATACATGGCCATATCGGATGCTACCGCATAAGCGATCTATCACCAAGGTCTATTACGCAACTCGGCAAGGTCATGTAATGAAACAATATTGTTCAATGACAGTCAAGGAGCTCAGCGTTTGATCTGGTGATGCAGGACCTCGAAAAAAGTTGCTTGGGAAAATTAATTTTCATCCCGTCGTTTTATTTTAGATATGTAGACAATATTGCCTTGGCTGCACCACAGAAATAAATAATCTAGTGGATATCCATTATCTAATAAAATATTGATAACCAATTCAAAATTCGTTTTTTGGAAAGAAGGATGCTAATATTTAAAGTCATCAAAGAAAGAGTATCACAGAAAATACATAAACTCAATTCTGCGATAACTAATAATACAACATCAAATGACATAACAGTCAAGGATAAAAATATATATTTTACGATCCCATATATCCCGGAAATATCAAAGAATTGATAGAAGCATCAAGTGAATACCGAAAGTCCGAGCAACTTACACAAGCCAAAATAAGTTGAACAAATACATTAAAGCTCCAAAAGACACGACACTATCTTTGCTACAATCTAATGTGGTGTATAAAATTGATTGCAATGAATGTGATGCCTCGTACGTGGGGCAAACAAGTGGATTATTGAAAACAAGAATAGCAGAGCATAAGAACATTAAGAGAAACACCACCCAGAATTCGGTAATCACAGACCATAGGAACAATTATATGCATGCTTTTGACTGAAAACATATAAGAATTTTGGACAAAGAGAAAAGTTTAAGAGGTTACACCAACCTAGCGGGAAAAAAAATTCGATTTTTTTTTATTACATTTTCTTGAAGCTTCAAGTTTCGAGAATATATCCTGAAAGTTTTATGTTGATATCTGAAAAAATGCCGGAATTACAGAGAGTTGAGTAAAACAAGATCAAGCGTTCGAGTGCTCGAATTGGAGCAATATCAACATAAATCGCCACTGGACGATGATGTGATTAAAGCCATTCGTCCAATATTTGAAAACAACTTTCTAGTGATAATTTACTGGAGAAATGCGTCGGTGGATTTACGCAAAACGTTAACGAAAGTTTGAACGATCTGATTTGGCGCATAGCGCCAAAAGTGCAGCACAGCGGTGCACACGTTGTACAAATTGCTGCCAATATTGCTGCATACACATTTAATGAAGATGCTGCCGCATATTTATTAATGATAATAAAAGAATTGTGTTGCATATTGCGAAAATCAAGACCGAGCGCGCATCGATGTGGCCGAAGTACGAGCGCAGAAGACGACGCGCGAAGAAAAGCCGTCAACAGAAGTCTTCACAGAGCACTGCTGTTATTGATGTGGAAGGAATCTCATATGGCCCCAGAATTGCCAACTAGAGGTAAAGTGCAAAATTCGGCTATTAACAATAGTAGAACTAAACTTGAAACTTTAAATGCGTTTTTCTCAAAACATGGTTTTCAAAGTCGGTGACCACGAAATCTCAAAAACTAATCGATGGATCGTTTTCAAATTTTTACACAATACTCTCAGAAACATTCTTTTGTCGGTGACGATCTGGTTTTTTTTATCGATCTTCATTAAAAATTAAAAAAATGAAAACAAAAATTTTTCGTTTTTTTTTTTAATTTTAACTTTAACTCATCGCAATTTTGTAACAAACGATAAAATCGACAATCGGCGATCGTCACCGACAAACCACAACTGTTAACTTAAAAACACCATTTTGTTTTTTTGTTTCAGATGGATCGTTTAGATGGGACAGTGGTCAACGCAAAATGCGTTTTTCCAAACCTCAATGTGTGTCAGCGGCCATATTTCTGCTTTCCGTCGCCATTGTTTAATAAAAAAATTTTTTTATATTGTCGAAACATAAGTCAATAATCACCCAAAATTTCATTTAATTCCCACTACCCGTTTAGGAGGAATAAAATATCAAAGTTAGGCCTGTTTTTCGACCGTCTAGGTCGGTGTAACCCCTTAAACAAGAGACTAATTTCTGAAATGATACACATTAAAAAACAGAACAATGACCTTAATTTACAACACGACACGGAATTACTTAACACCATATATGATTTGATTTTTTAGAATACTATGTAGCTTCCACCTCTACTAATGTCATTATACACTGACGCAAAAAAAAAACGAAACAAAATTTTTGACCAATTTTTAGGCAATCTTCAAAGTGATGCAACTTTGCGAAAAATCATCCAAATTACATGTACTTTTTTTTAAATTAAAGGGCACTCTACTTTGAGAATCCTTACGTGAAAGTTTGATTTGTTAAGTGCAAACCTTTTGTATCGCATGAAAACCAAACATGTGTTTTTCAAATAAAAAAACTAAAAGTTTGTTATTATTTTGCACAAGTTTCTCGTTAAAATCTTGCTAATATTAATTCAGATTCTTAAAGTTCATTCTTTTCTAAGCAATTTCAAAAAAAAACATGTCGATACGATGTTTTTTGTTAATTGCACGCGAGTTTGAAATTTGCACTGCATTTTAAGGTATTTTAGCGAATAAATACGGTATTTTTTGAATATCATGAATTTTGAGTATCAATATGATATTGCACATTGATTTCATTCGTGTTAAACTCAATCATACCGCTGTCATCAAAGTGACCCGATCTGCACTACGTGGAGAATGACAATCGGATTTTGTACATCATGTGGCCCTGAAAAGTATTCGAGCTTGCGACAACGCGTGGCGTAAAGTAGGTATCATAGCTTAATGGGACGAAAATCATCTAAAAGTATAGAGTATTATCTTTAAAATGCTTTTTTACGGAGCTTGATATGATAATTTATCGCTGAGTTATGCAAGTTTAAAGAGAAAAGCTGTTTTTTCATTCAAATTTTAATTACTCAGCGAAAAATTATCGCATCGAATTCTGTAAGAAAGCATTTTAAAGCTAATGCTCTATATTTTCATTTGCATTTCGTTCCATTGGGCTGTGAAACCTGATTCATGCCATGCACCGCCGCAAATTCAGATCTCTATTTATTAATTTTGCATCCTCTCACTTTGTCATCCGCCATTTTGAAAAAAATAGCCACGCATAATTGCTATTAAAATATTCTTAAAGTGGACACTTCAAGCTTTATTTTCCTTTTTGAGAAAAATTGTTATCTTTATTATTTACCAAGTTATAATTATTTGGAATTTCGTAAAATTTTCCGAAATTTTAATTGTACTGCTTTTTTCGCTGTTGAGTGTATATAAATTCGGTTGTCTGTAGGTCTGTATGTCCGCAATAATTTTAGTCATTTTAAGTCTGAATCTCATGCAATTAGACTCATTTTGTTTTAAATTTCTTCCGAAATAAAATTAGGGGTTTGTTTATAACATATACAGGGTTTTTCAATAAACTATAAATATAAATCCAGGGAGTCTGTATGTCCGTATTTTCTATATGACCGCAAACACCTTCAACAATTGGGGCCCAAATCGAATACAAAAGGTCTCATTTAATTCCAAATTTTACGAGAATTGCTATGGGTTAGGATTTATGATATGCAGAATTTAAAAAAAATCTATATATTGATTAGTAAGAGATAAGCGTGTGTCTGTATAACCGCGAACTACATCGTCAATCGGGGCCCGAATCTTTTGCAAATAGGCATATTTTATTCAAAATTTAACAAGTAAAGACTATCATGGGATTAGATTTTCCATATACAAGGTGTTTTATTTAAGGGCATACATTTTTAAAAGTAACGCCAAATATTTAGGAAAAAACCTGTATATGGAAATAAATAAATAAATAAATCAATGTAAAACAATGTTATTAACCTAAACAGGGATTTATAAAAAACAAAAATATATAAGTTTGGTTGTCTGTATGTCCACAAAAATATTCGTCATTTGATGTCCGAACCACATGCAAATGGTCTTATTATGTTACAAAATTCTTCCGGATAAAAAATAAGGGGTTAGTTTTTAACATATACAGACTTTTTCCAAAATTTTCTTTATATTGAATAGTAACGGAAAAGCATTTGTCTATATGAATGCAAACTACAGCGTCATTTGTGGCACGAACCACTAGCAAATGGTCTCATTTAATTCAAAATTATTCGAGGATGGTTGCCATGGGTTTGGATATTCCATAAACAAGGAGTTTCAAAAATGAATGGCGTAACTATAAGAAAAAATCCTAAAATTAAACAACCTGTATATGGAACCATTGATTCGAATTTTCATCATAGAAAGGGTATCATAACATGATCTTCATTATAAAAAGTTTGGTAAAAAGATGTATAAAACAAGAACATGCTTGAGAACGGCACGATGTATTGATGTAAACGGCACAACTAATGATAGTGTATTAAATGATAAGTACGCATGTTTGTTAGTTTGTATTTCCGCGAACAACTAACACGGGCGTGTATTTTAGAACAAAAAAAGGGAAAAAAAGAAAACCAAAAGCAAATGAATGGAAATAGAAATGAATAGCCTAACATTTCTGTGTTATATATATAGATAAAAGATTCAAAAACAACTAATTATGCATACATATAAACGCGCGACTTAATGGTGATTAGATTTGAAAAGAGCGACCGCAAAAACAGGTCTAAAATCACCCGTTGCGTGGACATCGAAGTTTGAAAGGCGGGGAAAAAAAGTATATCAAGTAACATCATCAATACTCTAAAAAGTAGAGAAAGAGCATAGCTTAAATTACTGAGATATGAAGGGTTAAAGTGGTCACTACACCAATGAAGGTATGCCATTTTATCTGTTCAACACGAAAAAACCTTGAGGTAATTTCTCATATAAAAAAAAGTTTCAGAAGAGATTTGTTAGTCTGTTAGAAGACTAATTTATCGTGACTTGAAAACGACGTTTAAGTCAGAATGTCATTAAGAGGTCAACTTACGAATTTCAGGAAAATATTTTTTAACTGATGTTGAATACCTATCTCAGCGAGCACAGAAAAAAAACATGTATATACGAGAGTATTTCATTAACGTTATTTTATGTGAACACGGTTAAAACTTGCCTTAAAATTAAAAAAAAAAAAAAACCTTATAGCAATAAATTAAATATAGGTACCACCTATTTCTGAAAAACTGCGTTATTTACTATAAATTTTCTAAAAGCTTAAGAAAAAAAAGCTTATTTACCGAGATATTACAAAAACCATAATTGTAAATGAGCAACAAAAAATTGTTAAAAAAAGAAGTGTTACGTAATTTTTTAGAATAAACAAATCTTTTAGAAGTTAGAGAAAAATATCAACTTTAGCCTATTATATCATAGCAAAAAAAAGATATGCACAAATCGAAATTTAGAAGAGATGAAAGTATGATGATATACTATCAAAATCGTATCAAAACTCGAACCCAAAACGGGCGATTTATGCGGGTGCATTTTAAAACTTCAGAGAGAGTATAAACAAACGAATTCTGTGACAATGGTTAGAAAAATAAAATGAGTTATAAATACGTGAATGAATAAATCAGTTGAAATATAAGTTGATAGTTTCATATATTGCATGTTATTTTAAAAAATATTAAATATCTTATTATAATAAATAAATTTAAGATTTAGAAGAAGGTTCAGAGGATTTAACAAGAATGGAAGAGAGTAATTAATATTAAAAAAAAAGAAAACATTATGACGATGTATAAAGCAGTATTTCAAAATACAAGTTGTTTCAAAAAAGAATTTTTAAACAAAGTTACTGCTATCATTTTAGAAACACCCAGTATTTTCGTGCGAGTATATTGGGTCTACGGAAAAAAAGAGACCAGGTACTTATATATGTGTGTGCGTGAAGTAAGAGGTATTCATAAGCATCAAGTGTTCACGGATCATTACGAAGTGTTAGGTGTTAGGTTGCGTACAATCTTCAAAGTCCAACAATGTCGACGGTGGTTCACAGTTGGATGGATGAGTTTTTCTGATCACAAAAATTAAGCAATGCGACTATGATGTGGGTAACCGTGCTTGTTGAGAAACAACATAAATTTAATTTTTTTCTTACATTATATTTATGTTATTTCAACATTTTTACTGTGTTATTTTAACATTTTCGCTATGTTAAATAAAAATATAAATGCAATATTATTTACAACATTGCAAACGTTATTTCAACATTACCGAAACCTCCAAATTGAAGCCAAAGTTTGTTCATAATGATGTGATATATAATATTAGATATTTATTAACTACGTCCCCTCGGGGTTTGCAGACTCAACTAATATCATACATGTCAAAATATCACAATGTCATAATCAACTTCTCAAAATAATACATCTTACTTATCACAGACCTACCTACGCGCCCTGGCCATTGTGCGACCTTTACATACTTTTAACTTCCTCCCCTTCTCGTCCTCACTAGGTCCCCAAAGTCCCCTTTCCCTCCTCTCCTGGATCATTCTTTCTCTTTCTTCCTTCTCTCCTCATCCTCCTTCCTTCCGTTGACCTTCACGTTCCTCGATCCTCGTCGTCCATTTCTTTCTTACTCTCTTCTTTCCTCCATCTATTGCCTCTCCTCTCGCTTCTTCCATCTCTCATTTGTTCTCTATCCTCCTCACATCTCTTCTTGCCTCCTCTCTCCACCACCTGCTTACCTATAAATCACATGATCAACTTTAATTCTTACTTGACCAATCATTCCCCCCTCCCCATATTTTCTCTATCTTGCTCCGCGACCTGCAACTTGCCCATCTTACTTCTTCTTCCCTCCCTTCCCCACGCCTATATCCTTATCTCCACCTTTCCCCCCTCCTTCCTCTCAACTCTTCCCCTCTTTCCTTTTCTCTCCCTTTCCCCTTCCTTAGTCCTCAGTCCTTCTCCTCCTCTCTCCATCTACCCCCCTCTCTGTCCATTTCCTCTCCTCTATCCACAACCCTCTGTTTGAAACCTCCACCTTTTTTCCCTTCGTCCTTTTTCTTCTCGCCGCCTCCATGATCCTCCATCTCATTCTTCTCTCCCCCATCGTCAAATCCTCATCCACTCTCACCCCCATGCCCCCTTTACCTCACCTCCCCTTGCCAATATCTCTTCTCTATCCGTCTCCCCTTTCATCTCCGTTATCAGCACCCCTATCTTCCCCCCTCCCCCTTCCTTTCCTCCACCCTGTCCACGATCACCCTCCTTCCTAACACCCGCTCCATAATACTCTCCACAAAAAACCTCCTCTCTTCTTCGTCCTCCCCCTCCACCCCTCTCCACACTACATTCTTCTCTCTTCTCCTTCTGTCCTCTTCTTCCCCTCCTATCCTCCGTCTTTCCTTCTGCGTATTTCTCTCTCTCTCTCAACCAGTCTGCTCTTCATCCTCTCCTCCATCCTCCTTCCTCCTGTCAATCCTCATCCTCCATTCTTCCTTCTTCTTGCACTCCTCCGGCTCCTCTCTCCCCTTCGTCCTGCTCCTCCCTTCTTCTGTCTCTTTCTGTCCATTCCTCTTTCTCGTCACCTCTCTCCAATCACTTTCCTGTCCCTCCTTTACTACGTCCCTCTGCCATCTCCTCTCTATCATCCCTCTTTCTCTCTCCGCCTCTTCTCTCCTCTCATTTCAAATGTCTCAAATGTCTTTCTCTCTCTTTCCTCCACATTCTCTCCTCCTCCGCCTCCACCTCCTTCCACCACTCCTCCATCATCTCCTCCGTCACCTCATTCCTCTCGACTCTCTTCTCCTTGTATTCCTCATCCCTGTCTTTCTCCTCGTCTCCTCCCTCTAATTTCTCCTTACTCTTCCCCTCTTCTTTCCTCCTCTCTCCCTCTTTTATCTTCTCCTCTTCTGACTTCTTCTCCTTCCTCCCTCCTCCTCTCTCTCTGTCTGTCTTCCCTACGTCTGTCCTTGCTGTCCTTCCTCTTGTCTCGTTTTCCATATCTCTTCTTCTCCTGATCTCCATTCCTCCTGCACCTCCATTTTCTCCTTATTTCCGTTTTCTTTCTGCCCTTCCTCCTCTTCTCCTTTTCCTGCGTCTCTTCCTTTCCCCCTAACCATCTCTTCCATAACCCCATCATCTCCATCAAGCATTCCTTTATCCCTCTTAACTCCTCCCTTATTTCCGTCAACTCTCTATTCTCCATCTTCTTATCTTCTACCTCCTTTCCTCTATTTCTCTCTTCACTCTTTTCCTTACTCCACTTTCCGTTCTTCGCCGACTTCTTTACCACCATAACTTAACATTCACTGCCATGTGGTACTTCACCTCTTTCTCTCCCTGCTCGATAACCACTCTGACTCTCGCTTTGCTCTCTCCACCAATCATCTTCCTCCCTTAACTCCTATCGATCTATCGATATCTCGCTCCACTCGAAATCTCCTGGAGGACTACGTGTTTGCGAACGCATGCGTTCCCAAACCCGCTACCACCATCCTTCTTCTTCCTCCGCGCCATCTGTTGTCCACTCTCTTCATCATCAACCGCCTCTTCCACCAATCCCTGCTCTCGATACCATGTCTACCGTCCTCTCCGCTGTCACTGCTGCCAACCGACTCCCTGATCCTTCTTCCTTCTCCTCTCTCCTCTCCACTCTGGTCGCGCCTGCGTATTGTCCTCCTTCTCCATCCGCCACATCATCTTCTCACTTGCCTGCCCCATTTTTTTCTTATCCGCCTCTTGCCTCTTCTACATCCTCCTCACACTTCCCTTCAATGTCCGGTCCTCCTTTCCACTTTCTCTTCCTCCTCCTATCATTCTTCTCACTCCATCACCACTTATCACTTCACTTTATCCTCTGATTATTCCTGGAGCAGCTCTCCTCTCTATCCACTCTCCTCCACCATTTTTATTCCCGATATATAATGTTAAAAACTACATACTTGAAAACATTAGTATGTTAGTGAATAACATTACAATAACGTTGCAGCAATAATTTTTTGCTTACTAGGGATGACTATAAATTAAGGCCATTGCACGTACATTTCCGTAATCGTAACCGTAAGATTTCGACCATTTATATTGCTTAAATCAGCCGTAACCGACCATATTAACCAATTGTTGCTCAATTTCTTACGGTAATGGTTATAGAAACGTGCAATGACCTTTACCATCAGAACATTTAAAGAAAGAGTAGGACAAATAACTCCATCATCCAAAATATCTGTCCAACAGTTTAGCTTCCATCTGCATATGTTAGAGTTAGAAACTACGTGTGCAAGTTAATAATAATTCATAATACTTTTGATTAACTTTATAATAATGTTCTTATAAAGTTAAAAATATATTCACACAAATAAATGATGATTTCACATAATATTTGCCATAAAAGTTTCATTAGCTTCACTAATATTTAGAAGTCAATGACAAATATTTTCTGTGACACATTGATCTTTTACATGTAACTCTTACATGTATGCAGGATAGAACAGGAATAACAATTCGTATTCGTTGGACTATTATATAACTAATATTTAATTCACAATCTATTGTACGTATATTAATGACAGATTCTTCTGTAACTTATAAAGTATATGAAATATGTGAATTCCATAATCCCAATCTAGTTCACAATCGCTTTCTTTCCTCTAACAATAAGTATGTTGTAATATAATTTCGAATTTTTATATCCTGACATAATTTCAATTCATTAACCCTCGGAGAACACATTCAATTTGACCCTTACCTCGAATTTAATCGTAAATATCTTGAAAGCATTTTGAAAATTGGCGGGCCTGAGGTCTTCTACCTGTAGTTCGGGGTACTAACTATATGTTAAGATGCTCCTTTTGTACAGCGCAACACCTAATAGGTGTTGGGCATTATTTGAAGTCGGTGCAGGATCATTCTGACCCTGTTGTGTACTAAGCGTCGGTTTTTCAATAGTAAGCACGATGGCATATAGTTTGCGGCCACGTATTCAGAATGCCTTAATACGTGTCGAACAAGAATATTTCGATGGCAACAGTTCTTCTGAGGTGAATAATGTGTCAGTACAGTCAAACTATGACACGTCGTATTCAGATTATAGTGAAGCCGTCGCCGACAATAAATAAGTTAACTTTTACCACAAGTCATTTAAATAATAAAGTATTCACATATATGTAATAAGAAATAAATTTTTCTAAAATTTTTTCACAAAAATGTTTGATTTTTTTACTTTACTAGACCACAACATTGCGCGCGCTTCGCGCGCGCCACTTAGCATTTTTATATTGAACATTGCACTTTTTTTTCTTCTGTAATATTACTCTCACACACTTTATCATATTTAATGCCCTTCTCTATCTCACGCTCTTTCTCCCACTCTCTAAATTATTAATTATAATATTAATGATATTAATTATATTATTTTCATATTGTTCAATATTACTCTTACACTTTACTTTCTTATTTAATCCTCTTCTTTATCTCTCACGCTCTCCCACTCTCCTCCCTCCACCCCTCTCTCACTCACTAAACACAAATTAGTGATTATATTATATTTTCATGTTTCTTAATATCACTCTTACATACTTTATCTCCATACTTAATCCCCTTTAAATAAATTAAAAATTATAATATATTATATGTAATGTTACCTGTTAATTTTCAAAACTTTCACTTTCTGGCGAACTCTTTAGAAAATTATTGTACGCGTCCGGAACTATAGGAAAACTGTTTAAAAATAAATAGAATTCTCGATATTCGATTAGCATTTCCCGTCAACCCTCAAAATTCAAGTTTTCCGGAAAATATAAATGTTTAAAAAATGTTTTAATTAATTATATCACCTGAATTCTATAGCAAATTATTGTACGCGTCCGGAACTATGTGAGAATTACGTTAAAATAAATAGATCAGTCGATATTTGATTAGCATTTCAGGTCTAGCTTTAAAAATTCAAGTTTTCCGAGCAAAATAATTGTTTAAAAAATATTTTTATTAATTATAACACCGTAACTTTCCAAAAACTATTGTACGCGTCCAGAACTATATGAAAACTGCGTTAAAATAAATAGAACTGTTGATATTCAATTTGCATTTCACGTCTAGCCCTCAAAATTCAAGTTTTTCGGGCAAAATAATTGTTTAAAAGATGTTTTAATTAATTATATTACCAAAACTCTTTAGAAAATTATTGTACGCGTCTGAAACTATATGAGAACTGCGTTAAAATAAATAAAACTGTCGATATTCGATTAGCATTTCACGTCTAGTCCTCAAAAATCAAGTTTTCCGGGAAAAATAACTGTTTAAACAATGTTTTAATTCATTAAAACACCGTATCTTTTTAAAAAACTATTGTACGCGTCCAAAACTATATGAAAAATGCATTTAAATAAATAGAACTGTTGATATTCGATTAGCATTTCACGTCTAGCTCTCAAAATTCAAGTTTTTCGGGTGAAATAATTGTTTAAAAAATGTTTTAATTAATTATATTACCGGAACTCTTTAGAAACTTATTGTACGCGTCCGGAACTATATGAGAATTGCGTTAAAATAAATAGAACTGTCGATATTTGAACAGCATCTCACCTTTAGCCCTCAAAAGTCAAGTTTTTCGGGCAAAATAATTGTTTAAAAAATGTTTTAATTAATTATAACACCGTAACTTTTTAAAAAACTCTTGTAGGCGTCCAGAACTATATGAGAATTACGTTAAAATACATAGATCTGTCGATATTCGATTAGAATTTCAGGCCTAGCCCTAAAATACAAGTTTTTCGGGCAAAATAATTGTTTAAAAAATGTTCTAATTAATTATTTCACCTGAACTTTATAAAAACATATTGTACGCGTCCCGAAATATATGAGAATTACGTTCAAATAAATAGATCTGTCGATATTCGATTAGCATTTGTCGTGTAGCCTTAGAAATTCAAGTTTTTCGGTCAAAATAATTGTTTAAAAAATGTTTTAATTAATTATATTATCTGAACTTTATAGAAACATATTGTACGCGTCCCGAACTATATGAGAATTACGTTAAAATAAATAGATCTGTCGATATTCAAATAGCACTTGACGTGTAGCCTTAGAAATTCAAGTTTTTCGAGCAAAATAATTGTTTAAAAAATGTTCTAATTAATTATATCACCTGAACTTTATAGAAACATATTGTACACGTCCAGAACTATATGAGAATTACGTTAAAATACATAGATCTGTCGATATTCGATTAGAATTTCAGGCCTAGCCCTAAAATACAAGTTTTTCGGGCAAAATAATTGTTTAAAAAATGTTTTAATTAATTATATCACCTGAACTTTATAGAAACATATTGTAAGCGTCCAGAACTATATGAGAATTACGTTCAAATAAATAGATCTGTCGATATTCGATTAGCACTTGTCGTGTAGCCTTAGAAATTCAAGTTTTTCAAACAAAATAATTGTTTAAAAAATGTTTTAATTAATTATATCACCTGAACTTTATAGAAACATATTGTAAGCGTCCCGAACTATATGAGAATTACGTTAAAATAATTAGATCTGTCGATATTCGATTAGCACTTGTCGTGTAGCCTTAGAAATTCAAGTTTTTCAAGCATAATAATTGTTTAAAAAATGTTCTAATTAATTATATCACCGGAACTTTATAGAAACATATTGTACGCGTCCCGAACTATATGAGAATTACGTTAAAATAAATAGATCTGTCGATATTCAAATAGCACTTGACGTGTAGCCTTAGAAATTCAAGTTTTTCGGGCAAAATAATTGTTTAAAAAATGTTCTAATTAATTATATCACCTGAACTTTATAGAAACATATTGTACGCGTCCCGAACTATATGAGAATTACGTTAAAATAATTAGATCTGTCGATATTCGATTAGCACTTGTCGTGTAGCCTTAAAAATTCAAGTTTTTCAAGCAAAATAATTATTTAAAAAATGTTCTAATTAATTATATCACCGGAACTTTACAGAAACATATTGTACGCGTCCCGAACTATATGAGAATTACGTTAAAATAATTAGATCTGTCGATATTCGATTAGCACTTGTCGTGTAGCCTTAGAAATTCAAGTTTTTCAAGCATAATAATTGTTTAAAAAATGTTTTAGTTAATTATATCACCTGAACTTTATAGAAACATATTGTAAGCGTTCCGAACTATATAAGAATTACGTTAAAATAAATAGATCTGTCGATATTCGATTAGCACTTGTCGTGTAGCCTCAAAAATTCAAGTTTTTCGAGCAAAATAATTGTTTAAAAAATGTTCTAATTAATTATATCACCGGAACTTTATAGAAACATATTGTACGCGTCCCGAAATATATGAGAATTACGTTAAAATAATAGATCTGTCGATATTCAAATAGCACTTGACGTGTAGCCTTAGAAATTCAAGTTTTTCGGGCAAAATAATTGTTTAAAAAATGTTCTAATTAATTATATCACCTGAACTTTATAGAAACATATTGTACGCGTCCCGAACTATATGAGAATTACGTTAAAATAATTAGATCTGTTGATATTCGATTAGCACTTGTCGTGTAGCCTGAGAAATTCAAGTTTTTCAAGCAAAATAATTGTTTAAAAAATGTCCTAATTAATTATATCACCGGAACTTTACAGAAACATATTGTACGCGTCCCGAACTATATGAGAATTACGTTAAAATAATTAGATCTGTCGATATTCGATTAGCACTTGTCGTGTAGCCTTAGAAATTCAAGTTTTTCGGGCAAAATAAATACCTAACAAAATAAATACCTTTTTTTTAAGGTACACTAGAGTACAATTTTTTTCTTGATTCTACTACATTTCAAGAATACACACGTAAATTTTTAGCCAGAAATATTTAAAAAATTAAAAAATACAATATTTTTCGTAAATTACGTTTTTTTTTTTAAATAATTTCTCCGTGAATTTTTTAAAATATGTAAATAATTCCAACAGCACTTTTTATTTATATCAATTGATTTAACAATGTTCCAAGTACATCTGGAAATTTTTTCAAGCTGATCGCACTCGTCAATTTAAAATGGTGGACGATCAAATTGTGTGTAGGGTCAAATTGACCCACAGTGTTCTTCGTGATCGAAAAAATAGGTGTGTTCTCCAAGGGTTAAAAAAAATCACAATTCTTTTTAGATAATTATTTTTTAACAGTTTTATATTAGAGGAAAGTATTTTTATGCTATGCTTTTATACTAAAAAATAAAACAGCTAGCTACAAAAATTTGTTCAATATAAAAAAATTTTTTATAAAAAAATTATTCCTGTTTTTTTAACGCTTCTACATATTTTCTTTTAGAACATTTATTTTATAAAATTATTATAAAAATTATTTAAAAAATCAATAATTTTAGATTCTAAAATAATTGATTTTATTATTCTAAAATTTAGAATAATAAAAATGACAAAATAATTCGCAAGATAATTCATTAAGCAAGTTATTTAAAAATTTAAGCAACGATTTTTGGAAAAATAGCTTGTGTAAAATATAATTTAATGTAAAACAATATTTTCTCTTTCTACCTTTCCAACTCTTCACATATTAAATAAAACAATTTATTGTGTTTTGTTTTATTTTTTTTAGAAATCGCCACTTTTTTGTAGAAACTTTTTAAAAAATTGATGTTTTAAGCAATAAAGTCATCGCTAATAGTTTACAAAGAACAATTTTTGTGGGAGAATTACAAGAGGTATTTTAGATATAATTTAATTAAGAATTATCAACAAGAAAAGATAACGTCCTGAAAAGAACTTACAGGACTTAGAATTTACAAAGAAAAAATTTAAACATATTTGTAAGCGAAAAAGATTATAGGTTTTTTATGTAAACACTACAATCTGCGCTGTAATGTTTATATAATATGAGAATATGATTCTTTATCGAATTTTGTGCTTTTTTATTAAATTTTATGCTTAGAGTATATTTTCATATCATTATCAAGTTTTAGGAATATAAGTCTCCCATAAAACGTGAGATTTAGCACCTCTAAAAAGGTCAAAGGTATTTAAGATGGCAGTGTTGGAAATGCATAATTTTCAGAGAAAATCAACTTTTAAATGTTTGTAACTATTTTCCCTTTTACTTGGCGTAATTTTAAGATCAATTTTTTAATTCTCCGGGAAAAAATACGAAGAAAAACATGGCAAATTCGCGTTTACTTTGTGGTTCTCAAATCGCCTAAAATTTTTATTCTCTTTTATAAATTCATTTTTATGTGTAGAATCTTTCCTGAAAAGAAAATTCGTCGTTAAAGCCTCTTTATTTAATTTTATAATTTTTTTATATCGCGCGGTAAATAATATGAACTTATAAAAATGTTCTTTAATATTGTCTTTTATGAATTAAATTTTTAATATAGCAATTTATAAATAAAGTGTAAAATGAGTTATTTAATCAAACAGTTTAACAATCATTGGCTTCTTGCTCAAGACGCTGTTGGTAATATTAAATTATGTGACCCAAATTTATACATGTACCTATTATTATATTATGACCAAATAGAAATTAATCAATGCTAAAATTAAAATAAGATAAAAAATAATTTTAATTTTTAATTATAGTAGAGATTATTTGCTGATAAAATTAATAAAATATGAATTTTTTATCACAAACTATTGTCAGGTGTAATTAAAATCATGTAAAAAAATTTTTTTTTAATTAAAACAGAGAATATATACTTACTCTCTATTATAATTAAAATTATCTAAAAAAATATTTACTAATATGAATGGATAAGGTATAAACTTTCAATCACAAATTCAATTATCTGTTACAATTTTTTTACAGTTTTGAATTTATTATGTTTCTACTTATCAATACTTAAAAAATTTTAAATTAAACAAATAAAAGAAAGGGCTTGAGCAATAATTTTTTTTCTCGGAAAAGATTCTATGCATATATAAATAAGGGCTATTTTTAAATCCACTCACTAATCAATTACATAATATAAATATAAATAATAAAACAGGACAAATATAATACAAATAATTATTTGATTTCAAAATAAAAAAAAATTCTTTAGTAAATAGCTTAATTGCATCCCTGAAAGGTTGTAAAATCCTCCCCACTTCAACCTTATTAAGCCCCTTACGCAATTGAACATATCCTAAAATCTTACGCTCTAATAAAGTTAAAAAAGCAACCCCAATCAAAACAATTACTAAAACTATAAATAATCTAATAAAATTTAATAAAAAATAATATATATAATTTATAATTATTACTATATTTATAGTATATTTAATTTTAAATTCTAAATTTAATGCACTAATCTGCCAAAGTAATATTTTATTATTTATTTATTTTATTTAAAGATTTTAATCTATAAATAAAGTCCTTTCATACAAATATTTATAACTTTATTAAAGATAGAATCCAATCTGGCTCACGCCGATTTAAACTCAAATCATGTAAGATTTTAAAAGTCGAACAGACTTAAATATTAAATACCTCCATTTAATTTTTATCTTAATTCAACATCGAGGTCGCAATCATTTTTATCAATATGAACTCTCCAAAAATATTACGCTGTTATCCTTAAGGTAATTAATTCCTTTTTAATTTAATAATCACTCTTAAATTTATTAATCTATATTTTTACAAATATTTTAAGTTAATAAAATTTAACAATTCTCCCAATTAAATATTAATATTAATATATTTAAACTAACCTTTAAACCAATAATTAATATAAAATTCTATAGGGTCTTCTCGTCCCTTAATTCCATTTAAGCATTTTAACTTAATAATAAATTTTAAATATTTAAATTTAGAAAGTATAGATTTCATCAATCCCTTCATTCCAGTTCTCAATTAAAAAACAAATGATTATGCTACCTTTGCACAGTCATAGATACTGCAGCTATTTAAAAAACTTCATTGAGCAGGACCGATCTTATATTATAATCAAAAAACCATGTTTTTATTAAACAGGTGAATCTAAAATTTGCCTAATTCCTTAATCTAATTTACTTTATTTAATAAAAATTTCTATAAATATTTTTTTTTACTAATATTATCATTTTTACTTTATTTAATTATCATTCAAATAAATATTTTTTTTAACAATTAACTCAATTATCCTTAAAATTATTTTAATCCTTTAATTTATAAATTATTAAATTTTTTCTATAAAATTAAATTTTTAACAATATTATTAAATAAAACATCAATTTCTTACTTTTAATAAAAATTATAGCTTATCCCATAATTTTTTACCCTAAATTAAAAATAATTATAATAAAATTAATTACATATTTTTAAATTTAAGAATAAATTAAATTTAAATTTAAAAAAACTAGACATCTGCTAAATTGACTAAAATATATTCTCTAATAAAATATTCATAATAACATTTTCATACTAACATCATAATTTTTATTAACTCTTTAAACTTCGAGAAAACTTTAATATAAAATTATTATTTTAATAACCCCTGATACAAAAAGTACAATAATATAAATTTTCTTTTTAAAATTTTCAAATAATCATTTACATTACTACTACACTATAATAAAATTAATTATTTAACATTTATATTAATTCAACTAACTATTTCCTTTGTATAAAAATATACAAAGAAGGATAAAATCCGGATCTTGATCCACTTCCACAACCTTTTTAATACATGTTTTCTTATATTTCTGGATGTGCTAAATCAAGCATTATTTTCAAAATGGAACAATGGAAATGTATTGAAAATCGGATTTAAATCATTCTGTTCTTAGGATGACTCAGGAACAATAATGCAGATGTGACAAATATCTGATCGTGTGTGTATGTGCATATGTGTGTGTTAAAAGTTCTTTTATTCAATAATCATAATTATTCATCAACCTTGTTATCATTCTCAATAGCCTTTGATATTAAAAAGATTGTCTAAATACCCAGCTGAATGAGGAGTCATTTCCAAGTATCAAGCATAAGCAAAATATCATATTATTGTAGCAACATGCAAACAACAATTAACTACTTAATTTTTTACAGTTGTATGAATGACTGATAATAGCTAAAAGATAAAGATTTATCAATAAAAACATAGGAAAAATATTTCAAATTTTGAATAACTTAATTCAAGACTTCAGTAGAAGGACATTATTAGTATTAATATCTTTATCTATATCTCTCCAATTAAATCACTTTTTCTTGAGCACTTTGAAAATACATTAGTGAGAAAATAAAGAGGTAGGGGGGGGGGAGAGAGAGACAGAGAGAGAGAGAGAAAGAGAGAGAGTAGAAAAAAAGGAAGAAAAGAAGAAAAAGTTGGAGAAAAAAAGAAAATAAGGAAAAAGAAAAGCAGATTTAGGACAAGTTTAAGCATGTTTACTTATATTGGGTAATATTATATTCAATTTTGGGGGAACTCGAACTGCGTTCTGAAACTCACTGCCAGTACCAAAAGTCTATACTTCATGTTACGTATACTATACATTTTCAGTACTGACAGTAAATTTTGGATCGCAGCCTGGATAAAATTAGTGGGATTATAAAAAAAAAAGTAACGTTATGTAATGCAGGGTCTACAATGGCAACAGGAGTAATGGAGTAGGAGTAAGAAGAAATATGAAATGAGATTTGCCCATTTCATTTACTCTCGGTTTTTAATTGGTCAATTGTTACTTTTACTCCTTATTCCATTACTCCTGCTGCCATTGTAGACCCCACATAATAGTACAAGAGTGGATAGATAAAAAGAAAGAGTGGCTAAGAAAGCATAATCTTGAGCTTTCATTAAAATTTTATCAAAAATTTTGCAATTTAAATGCAATTTTCAATACTTTCTCATCATTCCATTTTGAAAATAATGTTGAATTGATTAAATTCAGCATACCCAACAATATAACATGCACAAAAAAGGTTTCGATGAGATCAAAATTCAGTTTTCACTCATCCTCTTTTACAAAGTTAGGAGAAAATAGGAGAGGAAATTGTTATATTGTATATTTTTTAAAAATTATTATTAACTATAAAAGTATAAAAAATGTAATTATTCAGTTTAACAATCTTACCTCCAATATCGATATAATTCGATGCGTTTTTGCACAAAACGAAAGAATATAGCAGAGAAAAGCGTTGATCTGCTAAGTGAAGCGAGATATCAATCGTTAAGTTTTTTTGTAAGTTTAATGTGTCACAGCCGTGATAGATGTGAAACTTAGTTTTTTTTTTTATTGTTAAAGTTTTTTTTTGTGGTTTTAATGTGCCAGATCTATGATAGATATATGGCACGTATGCTTCTTATTTAAATTGTTAAAGTTGACGATCTTTTAGGTTAGGAAATCTGTCAGCGACTAATGCTAAAACTCCATGTCTGCGGTGAGCTTCGGCAAACGCATGCGGTGACCAATCAGCAACCAGGCGCAGGTCGGGTTCGGGCCACCGCACAAACTCTTCCATAAGCCCTAGTCTACAATGAAGGATTTAAGCTTTAAGCCGTAAGAAACTGGCCAATCACAGTAGATTTTTATAAGAATACTCGATTGTGATTGGTTAATTTCTTGCGGCTTAAAGCTTAAATCTTTATTGTAGACGAGGGCTAACGCGTTACGTTAATTACGTTAAGTACTCCATACGAACCTAAGTTGTACTTAAAATTTAACTTAAATTAACGCACAAAGAAATTCTTAACGTAAGAACTTAAGAACTTACGTTAAAAGTTTCTTTGTGCGTTGATGTAAGTTTAATTTTAAGTACAAACTTAGGTTTATGGAGCACTTAACGTAACGTAACGTGTTACGAAAAAGCTTGTGCGGTGGCTCTAACATTAGAAATAGCTGTAAACTTAAACATAACATAAATTCCAATCGGTTGGAATTTTTACTTACGAAGAATTGATATATGTGTATTCGTCATGTTAAGCGATGGGTGCCGCCACGGTGCGGAGGCAAACAGTAACTAAAAATAGGTCCAAGGCCGGTATTCATAGTCAAATCTTATTTCAAGATCGTCTCAAGCAATGTCTTAAGATGCTAATACGGCTCTGTGATTGGTTGATGGCATCTTAAGACAGTACTTAAGATGATCTTAAATATAAGATCCGACTATGAATACCGGCCCAAGATATGCTGTTTGAATGCTTCGTAAAAGACTTCCCAGATAGCACAAGGACATCCACTGTATGTCCAATGGATATCCGCTTCTGGACATTTGGACGTCCATTAAGAGTCCAAATAAGGTCCGTCGGACATTCGATGGACGTCCATAGGATATACGTTTGGCACAACTTTGTACGTTCATAGAAAGTCCTTTAATGGACGTCCATGGGATATACGTTTGTCACAATTTCGGACATTCATAGAAAGTCCGAAATAAACCAAATTTTGAACCTATTATGATTTGATTATTTCTTTTGGGCCTTTTTCAATTAAAGGGCTTGCTGCAATAGTGGGTTAATCCACATTTTGTAAAAATTATCGACATAAAGCATGGACTGTGCATTTCCTGTAACAAGCTCTTGAAAAGTGTCCCGCAGAAAGACAAAGAGGAGACATGGTCCGGATCAATTTCTTTTTTTGTCTAGCGCCCATTATGCTACTGGTTAGACAGAGACAGCGCTTGACCCAGACCAATTGCTATGTCCCTCTTTTGGTCGGAAAAAGAAACGGGGAAAAAAACAAAAAAATAAAAAGAAACGATAATAAAAAAGAAAAAGAAACAAAAAAAAACAAAACAATAAAATACGAAAAAGAAACAATAATGTATTATAACAAACATTTTAAAAAATACCAATAATTGAGTGTTAATAATAAATAAAAAAATAATACGTATTATTTTATATTATTTCATATTATATCTAAAAGTAGAACAATTAAAATAAACCTTTTGAAAAATAAAAACAATGTAATTTATTATTATTTATAAATTAATGTTAATTAGAACTATGTAAATAATATATATATAATTTACAATATTTTTTTTAGATTATATAATAAAAATTAAGATAAATTATATAAAAGTAAGATGCAAGTGCGGACATAAATCAAATATCCAGCATAAGACGTTCTGAATAGAACATTTTAATTCAAATAATGGACATCTTATAAATGTCCATTTTATGTCCATGGACATGTGGACCTGAATTGGACTTAAAATGGACGTCCTTGGAACATCCAGTGCTATTTGGGTTAAGAGAAAATGACTTTTTTGATAAATTTAATCGATTTATTAAACTACGCAGGTGAGGGCAGTCGCGAATATATTGAAGGGGAAAATGTGAATGCACATCACTTATTGATGTACAGTGGCATCACAGGTGATGATAAAGAGAAAACAAGTTTAATATTTTTATGTCTGAAGTCAAGCGATTTATGCAGTAATCAACATGAAATTAATGTATTAATTATAAAAAATATTGATGAAAAAATTATTAAATGTTCATGTTTGTGCAAAGCCGGATCTGGACGATGCAAACACTGTGTAGTAGTATATATATTTAATTAGGTATTTTATATATATTTAATTAGGTAAAATTTATATATAAATATATTAAAAGTATTATTATACTTCTAATTAATTGATTTTAATGTAACTGTTAGAGTATGAGGCCGGGAATGTTCTAATGACGAGGTTGAATTGGAATATCTATGTATCTTTATTCGATTATACGGAACTTTACATAAGAGGTTAGAAGCAAGTATCGCGGCGCGTATACGACGACGACTGACTTGAGAGAAGAAGATACCGGAAGTTAGACATTGAACGCCGCGCCCCGGTGGTAGTTTCGGGTATCGAGATGAGGGATCGCGCGCAGATTTGAACATTAACACCCCCCCTCGATCCGATAGCTCGATTTCAACATCTATTCGATCGATAGCCCGAGTAATTTTAAGCAATTCTTCATCTTCGGTGCAGGAAGACTCTTGGTGAGAAGATCGGATGCCATCTCGTTGGTGGAAATATGCTCAAGCCTCAGTTTCTCTTGAATTAACGCTTCGCGAACGAAGTGGTGTCTCACGTCAATGTGCTTCGTTCGGTTGTGGAATACAGGGTTTTCTGCGATCCGCATTGCTCCAATGTTGTCACAGTATATGACACAGTGAGTTTCTTGCTCCTTACAGAACTCCAGCTCACTGAGGAATCGTTTCAAATAAATGGATTGTTTGGCGGCTTCGGTCAAGGCCATGTATTCGGCCTCCGTGGACGATAGCGCCACGGTCTGTTGTTTTCTTGACTCCCAGCATATAGGATTATTGGCCAGAATGAATATGAATCCGGTATAAGACTTTCGGTCGATGGGGCAGTTAGCCCAATCTGAATCCACGTATCCTTTCAGAGGGATGCCAGCTTTATGGTAGACTAGACCAGTGTTCAAAGATCCTTTTAAATAACGCAAAACTCTTTTTGCAGCCGTCCAATGAGATGAGTCGTAACAAGTATTAAATTGACTCAAGTAACTGGTCGCAAAAGAAATGTCAGGTCTAGTGCAGGTTGCAACATACATCAGCGAGCCTATTAGCTCCCTGTATGGGAATGCGTCCGGATCCCATTCGTCTTCTGGGCAAGGCTTCAATTTTTGATTTGGGTCCAATGGAGTAGATACGGTATTTGCTTCCAGCATTCCGAATCTTTCAAGAATATCACGAATGTAGCGCTTCTGTGACATTCGAATGCAATTATCCTCTTGATGAAATTCTATTCCCAGGCAGAGACTTACTCTTCCAAGATCCTTAACCTCGAACTTGTTTGATAGAAATTTCTTGAAAACGATGATCTCATTGACGCTTGCTGATATCATGAGTATGTCGTCCACATACGTGACTATAATCAGTATATTCTTTCCATGACCCTTAAGGAATACACATGGGTCGGAGCTTGACTTTCTCGCTCCGAACTTGTTCAGGAGAAGATTAAGACGGTCGTTCCAACATCTGGCAGCTTGTTTGAGTCCGTACAACGCTCCTTTTAATAGACAAACCTTGTCTCCTCGTTGTAGCTCGCACAACATCTTCTTCGCCTTTTCACGAATACTTGGATCTCTAGATTTGTCTGCACTCAGTAACTCTAGGCCCTTGTAAATATGTTTTGGAACTTCCATCAGTATACGTTCATTCAATCTTCCATTTAGGTAGGCGGTGGTGACGTCCAATTGCTCGACGATCATGCCCTTCTCAGCTGCGATTGCCATCAGAGTCCTTATCGATTCCACACGGGCGACGGGAGCGAAGGTATCCTCGTAGTCAATGCCTGGCCGCTGTGAGAATCCCTTGGCTACGATTCGAGCCTTCCTACGCTCGAGAGTCCCGTCTTCACGCCTCTTGTTTCGTAGGACAACACGACTCCCGATGACAGATTCCTCGGTTGGCCGCTCGATTAGTGTCCAAGTCTCGTTTTTGATGATGGATTCCAGCTCATTCGCGATTGCCTCATGCCACTCATCCGCCTCATGACCTTGAATTGCATCCATGACTGGGATCTCGGTGAGCCTCGCGATGTCCACTGAATTATGCGCCTGACCTGAAACATTATAAATTTTTCGGGGTCTCCCCCTTTGTGCGGTCCTTAGAAGACGTGGTCGTCCTCGGCCTCGTGTAGCGACTCCTCGCTCGACATTCTCTGGTCCCGATTCGTCGTCAAGATCCTCAGCTTCTGGAATAGCAGCCTGCTCGTCCCTCGGGCAGCTGTCCTTTTTGTTCGGCAGCAATGATAAATCTTCGATATACTCGATTGGGGCTGTGGGGCTGTCCACATTGGCTTGTATTTCGAAATCCTCGGTCTGTAGATCCGTATCTCTCATCAGATCTTCATATTCATTGGTCTTGGTTGGAGTCAGCTCGGGATTTGAGAATTTTACGTCGCGTGCCACTTCCACACGTCTTTCCTCCGGCAGCCATATCCTGTATCCTTTTGTCGTATCTGAATATCCGACGAATCGACCTTTTCTGCATTTGGTCTCAAGCTTGTTCCGTCCGGGTTCTCGTTTGAGTGTCAGAACTTCCTGTCCGAATTCCTGCATATGAGTCACATCGGGCACCTCTCCTCTCCACATTTCATATGGCGTTCGTCCATTCAAGCTGCTTGTTGGGCACCTATTTCTGATGTAGTTGGCCGTGTTGATTGCCTCGGCCCAAAGTGATTGTGGTAACGATGATTGAATCATCAGGCAGCGAGCCACATCCAGCAGCGTGCGATTCTTGCGCTCAGCGACGCCATTTTGTTCGGGCGTATGTGTCACTGTGAGTCTTCGACCCACGCCGCATTTTCGCAAGAACTCGTCGAACCTTTCGTTGCAATATTCCTTCCCATTGTCTGATTGGAGGAATTTTACACGCCGTCCAGTGTGATTTTCTACGAATGCCTTAAAATCTTGAAATGCACTCAGAGCCTCGCTCTTGTCGCGTAGGAACTTTACTTCACACCATCGAGAGGCGTCATCCGTGAAGGTAATGAAGTATCTTGATTTACCAAGCGACTCAGTGCGCATCGGTCCGCAGATGTCTGTGTGGATAATTTCGAGCACGTCTGTTACTCGCTCGGATTTCTTGGGGAAAGGGGTTCGCGCCATTTTTCCTTGAACGCAGGCCTCACAAAATATTTTCTCTGATCCCGCTTCAATATTTATTCCGGTTACGGCTTTGTCTCGAATGCTCTTTCGTAAGTCTTGGAAATTCAAATGGCCCATCCTTCGATGCCACATTTTTGTCAGAGTTGATTCCCGCGTCTTTTCTGAAACGTTGGCTACACAAGCGTCACTGTTTCCTTCCGAGGCTTTGAGAAGATAGAGTCCACCATGGTTCCTTTCCGCTCTCAGTATGGGCTTCCCCGCCGCGTCCGCGATCGTCGCGCTTTTGCTGTCGAAAGTTACTCGAAACCCGCGATCACAAATTTTTCCGACCGATAGTAGGTTCGTTCTTAGTTTTGGAATGTGCAGCGTGTCTTTCAATTTTACGTTCAACTTCTTACTGTTTATGCGCGTCGAGATTGTCACCGAACCTTCGCCTTCAACGTCCGCGGAAGCATCATTCGCGAGGTTTACTTTCTTCGCCGTCGACTCCGCTAATTCATCGAAGCTGTCCTCATTCCCACACATGTGAGCAGTGCAGCCGCTATCGACGCACCATACGTTGGATTTTATGCTTCCGGCGCGAAGCGCTTCTGCACTATGTTTGTCATTTACCGAACTCGAAATCACTGTTGCACACAGCATAACATTTTCTGCAGCACTGGCTTTGTCCGTTTCTCGCGTGTTATCCGGACAGTCGGCGGCTTTGTGACCTGCTTTCTTACACTTAAAGCACTTGTACTTAAATGGTTCTTCCTTCGACGGGCCTTTTGGATTTTTCCTCTCTTCATTGTTTGTCCTTTTTGCAGCGTTTCTTCCCTTTCCGAACTTTCTCTTGTTCACGAGCATGGCGCTGTCTGTGCCGTCTCGATTTTGATGCTTTCGAGATTCGCTTTCCTCGATTATTTTCAGTCTCAACGCTTCGGGTGAGGGTAGCGTGTCCCGCGATTCAATCGCGCATCGGAAATTCCCGAAAGATGGCGGAAGGCTGTGTAGTAGCATTACCGACAGTAAATCGTGATTTATGTTTACCTCCATTTCGGCTAATTTATCGACGGTTTCAAAGAATTTCGATAGATGATCTCGAACGTCCGAGCCTTCATCCATATGGTAATATGTTAACTGCTTTATCAGCGTTGCCTTCCTCGCCGGTCCCGATGACTGGAATATCGTATGTAGCTTTTGCCAGAGTTCATGAGCCGTACCGCAATCCTTGACTTGGCGTAATTCTGACGGTTTGATTGCTAATATGATATCGGCGCGCGCCTTGCCGTCCTCTGTTTCCCATCTTTGTACCTTCTCGATAGATTCCGCATTTCCCGCGATGAGCGTTGGTTTCAATGCTGTGCCGTTTGCGTATTTCCACCCATCGTTTTTGAACAGCAGGGCCTGCATTTGGATCCGCCAAGTATCGAAATTATCTTTACTCAATGGCTCGATTCTCACCACATTTGACGACGCCATTGTTCTCGTAGTTTCGATCACTTTCGGGGGTACTCTCGACGATGCACTCGATCACGTTTCGGCGACACTTCACCACGTATGCGATTTCGTCATGCAGTTTTACCTATACGCGTGACTCTGGGCCCATAACCTGTTAGAGTATGAGGCCGGGAATGTTCTAATGACGAGGTTGAATTGGAATATCTATGTATCTTTATTCGATTATACGGAACTTTACATAAGAGGTTAGAAGCAAGTATCGCGGCGCGTATACGACGACGACTGACTTGAGAGAAGAAGATACCGGAAGTTAGACATTGAACGCCGCGCCCCGGTGGTAGTAACAAATATTTTTCACTTAATTTACAGGACAGAAAAGTGTGATATAGAAAGATCTACATGCACTGATATGGAACAGAAATGAGGCAAATTAAAAAACGTCAAAACAATGTATGAAGCGGTAATTTCATTAAAAAATTTTGTCATGGATTACAAAAAGAATGTAATTACAAGGTACCCAAAGTTAGTCAATTTGTAATCACATTATATAAAAGCGAATCATTTTCTATTGGTGAACAAATTGTCTGACTAAATTGCATTCTTCTGTGGTAATAATAAATATACTTTTTTTTAAAGCAGTATTAAGTGCATCTTTTTTCATTTATTGTAGCCTTCTTTTAATTTATAAGCATACTGTTTTTGTTATCTGCAAAAATACTTGATTGTGTACATATTATGTGAAGAATGTATATTCATTATTTATGCAATAAACTAATTAATTACCTTTTAATATACATATAAGTTCATCTAACATACATTGTCTAACTTCGGGTACCACGTAATTACATTTTTTTTGTAATCCATGACAAAATTTTTTAATGAAAAGGTACCGCTTCATACACTGTTCTGACGTTTTTTAATTTGCCCCATTTCTGTTCCATATCAGTGCATGTAGATCTTTCTATATCACACTTTTCTGTTTTGTAAATTAAATGAAAAATATTTGTTACATTAAAATTAATTAATTAGAAGTATAATAATACTTTTAATATATAATATTTATATATAAATTTTACCTAATTAAATATATAAGAGCTGCTACGCGGTAGTTGCATCGTTTAGCCCGAGCTTTGCACAAACATGAGCATTTAATAATTTTTTCATCAATATTTTTTATAATTGATACATTAATTTCATGAGGATTACTGTATAAATCGCTTGACTTCAGACATAAAAATATTAAACTTGTTTTCTCTTTATCATCACCTGTGATGCCACTGTACATCAAGTGATGTGCATTCACATTTTCCCCTTCAATATATTTGCGACTGCCCTCACCTGCGTAGTTTAATAAATCGATTAAATTTATCAAAAAAGTCATTTTCTCTTAACTCTTTTACGAAGCATTCAAACAGCATATCTTGGACCTATTTTTAGTTACCGTTTGCCTCCGCACCGTGGCGGCACCCATCGCTTAACATGACTAGAGATACTATGGCCGGTATTCATAGTCGGATCTTATATTTAAGATCATCTTAAGTACTGTCTTAAGATGCCATCAACCAATCACAGAGCCGTATTAGCATCTTAAGACATTGCTTGAGACGATCTTGAAATAAGATTTGACTATGAATACCGGCCTATGGACGGGATTCATAGGCCGAAATTCATAGTCGAATCTTATTCAAGTTCCAGCTTAAGCACGATCTTGAGACGTCAATGCTGTTATTTCATTGGTTAAGTAAGTCTCAAGTCGGCTCAAAGCTAGACTTAAGACAATGCTTAAGCTTAAGATCGGTCTACGAATCCCGTCCATAGACCGATCTTAAGCTCAAGCATTGTCTTAAGTCTAGCTTCGAGCCGACTTGAGACTTACTTAACCAATGAAATAACAGCATTGACGTCTCAAGATCGTGCTTAAGCTGGAACTTGAATAAAGCCTACGATACACGATGCTTGTTTTCGTGCTGGTTTGTTTGCTGGATAGAAATACTCTGTCCTGATTGGTGCATTTCTGAAGATGAATGAATATGCACCAATCAAGACAAAGTATTTTCATCCAGCAAACAAACTAGCACGAAAACAAGCATCATGTATCTCTGGCTTAAGATTCGAATATGAATTCCGGCCTATAACAAAAGGTCTGTTCGCGTCACATGCCCCAACATGCTCCTATTCACCCCAACGCACTCCAATAAGTTGATTCCGATGACGCCAACCTATTAGAATGCGTTGGAGTGAGTAGGAGCATGTCGGAGCATGGCGACGCGAACAAACCACAAGAGATTCGCCAATGTGTCGTCTTGGAGTAAAACCGGATATCGAATATGACGTTTTCGATGGCGGTTTATTTTGATTGTAAATGCAAGAATACAATATATATATATATATATATATATTTATTTGTAGTTATTGATATTTAATAATCGTAAACAAAATAAATATTAAAACACAATATATTTAAAAAAAAGGTTTAGGCATATTTTATTAATTTTCCCATGTAAGGTTAAGTAATATAAATTGATTATTAAGAAATTATATATTATATATAAATACATATTATGTTTATATACACATTATGTATTATAAATATAATTTAAGCATTGTACAAAAATATGTGCAACCTCAGGTTTCTTTCTGATTTTATATTCTATTTGGTAGACACGTAGACACTCTGTTTTCTTTTGACAGGTGACAGGTTAGGTCGGCTAGGCTTTCTCTGTCAGTTATATCTTTGTGCGTTGATTTAAGTTAAATTTTAAGTACAACTTAGGTTCGTATGGAGTACTTAACGTAACGTAACGCGTTACGTTACGTTAAGTACTCCATACGAACCTAAGTTGTACTTAAAATTTAACTAAAAAGGAACGCACAAAAAAATCTTTAACGTAAGAACTTAGGGCCACCGCACAAACTCTTCCATAAGGGCCACCGCACAAATTCTTCCATAACGCGTTACGTTACGTTAAGTACTCTATACGAACCTAAGTTGTACTTAAAATTTAACTTAAATCAACGCACAAAGAAATCCTTAACGTAAGAACTTAAGAACTTACGTTAAGGATTTTTTTGTGCGTTGATTTAAGTTAAATTTTAAGTACAACTTAGGTTCGTATGGAGTACTTAACGTAACGTAACGCGTTATGGAAGAGTTTGTGCGGTGGCCCTAACGCGTTACGTTACGTTAAGTACTCCATACAAACCTAAGTTGTACTTAAAATTTAACTTAAATCAACGCATAAAGAAATCCTTAGGGCCACCGCACAAACTCTTCCATAACGCGTTACGTTACGTTAAGTACTCCATACGAACCTAAGTTGTACTTAAAATTTAACTTAAATCAACGCACAAAGAAATCCTTAACGTAAGTTCTTAAGTTCTTACGTTAAGGATTTCTTTGTGCGTTGATTTAAGTTAAATTTTAAGTACAACTTAGGTTCGTATGGAGTACTTAACGTAACGTAACGCGTTATGGAAGAGTTTGTGCGGTGGCCCGTAACGTATTACGAAAAAGCTTGTGCGGTGGCTCTAAAGGGCCATCTACAATGGAGTGTTTTAGTCGTAACAACGCTAAATCTACGACCATGCTGTCAATAATATAAACGACGTAACAATAATATACAAGCCGGCTATCATAGAGAGGTGACTAAAAACTAACCCCGAACACCTAAACGCTCATCGTAAGCACCCACTGAATTGGCTCAATGTCTGTTGTAGGCCGTAATCAGTAAAACAGTACGTAATGAAAATATTGTCTACGACTACTGCTACGGCCTACAACTCTCCATTGTAGATGGCCCTTAAAGGTGCTTCAGATCTATATGGCTTAGTTTACATCGTCAAAACCTTAGTACGCGTATTAAGTCTGGTGCGCACCAAAGCCTTAGTACGGGCGCGTTTACATCGAATGTACTAAGCATGTACTGTGAAAAATATAATACAAATTTAATTCATGTTGATGTCTCCTACTAAGACATTTTCACACCGGTTTTTAGATTTTAGCACTGAGGTTATGCTCAATTGCTAAATTCTCTCTAAAATGCGTTTTATGCGTTTACATCGACATTTGTATCACTTGGTACGCGTATCAGTTTAGTACGATACTCCTACTTGATACGCTCGTACCAAATTGATCCGGCAGCGTTTACATCGTGCGTACTAAATATTTAGTACGAATTTGATACGAATATGGTACCTGGGGCTCGATTCTTGAATTCATTCGCAAGAAAACGTATGCGCAAATACCCGCTCTAACAGAAAAGTTGCAAGTTTATTGGTTAAAAGCCATACGATAGCCAATAAATTTTCAACTTTTCTGTAAAAACAGAATTTGCGAATACGTTTCTCTTGCAAATGAATTCAAGAATCGAGCCCCTGATACGCGTATCAAATGCACGATGTAAACTAAGCCAATGAGAGCTCTACATTTTCGAACATTTCATCGCCATGTTGGAAAAAGCAGAACTCTTATGCCCAGTCTACAATGAGTCGTTGGTCGTTGGTCGTAAGAAATTTAACCAATTATGTTCGGTTATTCTTCTCTAAGATCAACTGTGATTGGTTAAATTTCTTACGACCAACGACCAACGACTCATTGTAGACTGGGCATTATCGCGTCTAGTGTGCCAGAGCCATTAAGGCCCTCACACATGAATTGATATAACCGTAACAGTAAGGTTTCGACCAATCACGTACTTGAATTAGCCGGTTACGGCAGGTTACGGTTATGGTCGCCCAATCTGATGCGTCAAAACCTTACGTTATGGTTATGTCATTTCATGTGTGAGGGCCTTTATGCTTATGCTTACGGAAATTCATGTGCGATGGCCTTGAGGGCCTTTAATGAAGATGGACTGATGCTGGTAGCACTAATAGCGTCTGCCCGAACGCACCTCTCATGGTGGTTATGTCAATTCATGTGTGAAAGCCCTGTCGAATTAGTACATATTACATAAAAAAAGGCATGAAAAACAAGTAATTAATGAAGTATTTGCGAGTAAACGTAATTGCACGGCGAATCTATTTCTAATTTTTTTTTTTATTGATATTGAAATGGATATGCAAACGGATATCAACCTGTTACGACCGCAAATGACATTACGAAACATGAATTCGGGCAACATATTCTATATGCCTTTAACATCATTTGCAGGTAAACAATTACTTAATAATCGGTACATTAATAATGCTTACACTTTAATCTATTACACGTTAGTCCATTAATCAGATTTAAACATACAACAGTATGGCTTGAGTCCAGATATGAATCCTATAGGGCTTTTATAAGACATGTTGAAATGGAAAGTTGGAAAACATAGTGCTCGAATGTTAACAGCATTCCACATGTTGCAAAAGGAATGGAACAATTTAGATTAAGAAACGAGAAATTTCATTATTAACCTACTGACCAAGGATGACAGATTAACTTGTTATTGGAAAATGCTTCTATGCTTCTCCACATCTATTTTTGAGTTTCTTATTGTTTAATAATCATGTAACATGCAATTTATGATACTAGAACACAACATTGCACGCGCTTTGCATTTAGCATTTTTATATTGAACACTGCACATATTCTTCTTCTGTAGTATTATTCTCACACACTATCATATTTAATCTTCTTCTCTATCTTACACTCTCATTCTTTCTCTCTCCCTCTCTCTCCCTCTCTCTCTCTCTCTCAACTCAAATTATTAATTATATATTTTCATGTTTTTTAATATTACTCTTGCACACTTTACCTCCATACTTAACCCCCTTTAAATAAATTAAAAATTATAATATATTATCTGTAATGTTATCTGTTAATTTTCAATCAAATTTCAAAACTTTCACTTTCTGGCTTTCTTGTTTAATCACTCTCAATTACAATTTCCCTCTATCTAATCTCTTTCCTTTTCTGATCTCTTTCGATAAAACTCACTATCTCTCTCTGACCATTTCGACAACAAGCATCCAACAATTTTAAAATTAAATTTTTTAAATCTTATGCTTTAATAATACAATTTTAGAATTAAATTTTTAAATAAATTAAAAATAATATATGTAATGTTACCTGGTAATTTTCAATCAAATTTCAACACTTTTATTTTCTGGCTTTCTTTTTTAAACTCTCTCAATTTCCATTTTTTTCTCTCTAATCTCTTTCCTTTTCTTCTATTAAAATACACAAAATACACAAAATGTCAAAATAATTAAAACGCAAATGATATTTAATAAGAATGATAATTAATCAGAAATGATAATTATTGAGAATAATAATTAATAGGAAATAAGAATTAAGAGTTTAAGATTCCTTTTTTTCAAAATAATTAAAACGCAAATGTTACCTTCCCGTAATCTCGCACTCTTTTTTTCTCACTTAATAAGATCTTCAAATTTACTCAATCTCTCTCTCTATCTTTCTCTCTTTCCTTCTATCACTTAATTTTTGCAATCTGAAAGACTTAAAAAATTTAATTTTAAAGTTGTATTATTAAGGCATAAGATTAAAAAATTTTAATTTTTAAATTCTTTTGTCAAGTCTCTCTCTCTCTCTTTCTCTCACTATCTTTCCTTTTACCTATTAAAATATACAAAATGTAAAAATAGTTAAAATGTTACCTAATATTACTCCAAAATAAAACGCAAATGTTACCTGATATTACTCCTTATTACTTCTTACAAACATTTTCTGAGAACTGTCAAATACAACTTTCCAAAAAATACGCGAACTGTCAAAAGTTTGACAGGAGCAGACGACAGTGTGAAGAGAGTCACACAGCACGAACTTGACAACCAGCAATCAATCAGCATCGCGAAGAAGCGATGACAAAATCAATAACATGCCTTTTTTAGAAAGGAATATAAATTATTATTTACCTTATTAAAACTTCCTGCACAATTTGCATACTTTTAATATTATTATAACCAATTTTGACTTGAAACTGTCAAAACACAACTGTCAAACACTACCGAGCATGCGGCTCAGTGATCAGCGAAAGAACCAATCAGGACCACGGATTAAGGGGATACTAAACTGCTCTGTTTTATCACTAATTTTTCGGACACCGAAATCTTTTTATTGATTGCATGGAATTGAAAACCCTTCTCCAAAATTAAAGATAGTAACGCGGTGCGCTGCGATCAATTTCATACGAAAAACGAAAAAAGTTAGAAAATTATAATTTTGTTAGCGACTTCTGTAATCGACTCGTGAAAACATTTGCTGCGTATAAAAGTTTTAAATTTTGTACGTATAAAATAAGCATGAGGCGCACTTGGCATTTCAGCAAAGAACAATACTGTGCTTTTAGAATGAGCCTAAGAACTTTAGAAAAACAGTTTTCCGTGTTTAAGGGAATCCTATCTGTTTTATCGACAGAATTGTACAATTTGTTACAAAATCCTTCTCCACAATTAAAGTATAGACGATAACAGTGTGCGGAATACATAAACTTTAATTGTGAAAAAGGATTTCTAAATCTATAAAAGAAATACATACAAAATTTTGTTAATGACGTGCCTAAATGACTCTACATTATCGATCTCGATTAAGTTTGACAAGCAGTTTAGCATCCTCTTAAAGGCAATAATTCTTCGAGACTTTCGAGATGACTTCGATACATTCGATAAATAAATAACATGCTCTTTTTAAAAAAGGATTTTGCTGCGGATGAGTTAAATTGTCATCGTAATTTTCTGTAGCATTTGCAAAGTGTGCTTGATGAATAGAAAAATTGTTAATTTAAGAAGAAACAATATGCACTATTAAATACACAGATATACATAGGATTAGATCCTTACACGTCGTTAAACTTGCATAATTCCAAGCAACAGGAGCAACATGCATGCATATGTTAAAGAAAAGTATCTGGCACAGGCTCCTTCAAGGGTAAAGACTGCTTCAGGTATCTGAAGCAGTCTTTACCCATTTATTTCTTGAAAACTAAACATTGCACTATATGAATATCAATAAAAACATGTCTGCTCAGATAATTAAAGAAAAAAAACTCATATTTTATACATTTATAGTTATTTCTATATAAATTTGTTAAGAATGAAGTCTTCAAAAGTTATAAAGGATAAAGTTTTATTATTTTTTCTTATAAATTATGTAATTTGAACAATAGTGGGCAAATTATTTATAATATTAGATTATATTACATGTTTGCAACTTTCTGTAATAATTTTGTTAAAATTTTTTCTCTTTTTTTAACAATGTATGAAACAAAATCATTATAAGGCAACATACTTTTCTGTGAGAATACAGATCTAGGGCTCGATTCTTGAATTCATTCGCAAGAGAAACGTATTCGCAAATTCTGATCTTACAGAAAAGTTGGAAATTTATTGGCTGTCGTATTGTTTTTAACCAATAAACTTGCAACTTTTCCCCTACAGCATGAAATATTGCTGCAACGTTGCAGAAATATTATTTTGCAAGATTGAAATATTGCAGAAAATATTGCTGCAATATTGCAGCAATATTCCTATGTCCGCTCCAAAACAATATTGTGCAATATGTCTGCAATATTTCTGCAATATTCCCCGTAAGATTTCTGTAATATTTCAGCAATATTGCTGCAATATTTCTTGTAAGATTGCTGTAATATTTCTGAAACGTTAATGCGCAATATGAAGGAAATGTTGCAGGTGGTTAAATTAATCAAATAATATGTAAGATGTGTATTATACGAAAAACGGAAAATGAATTTATTGTCATACCGTTACGGCACAATAATTTAAAAAATTATTAATTAAAAAAGTAATTAAATTAACATACACCAACGGATATCGAATATCGGTCCATTCTAGATTTAAGTAAGCATTAAAATGAAGCAAGTCCAGAAAATGCCCATCCTGATCAATTTATACGCTAGAATTACACATGCATGTACGGTTCACACATGTTTAATTAATGTATTATATATATAAGTCAGAGTGAACATCTTCTGGACTTGCTTCACTCAATCTAGTATGGGACGCAACGCTGTCGTGATTACAGAATTTGTTGCACATCTATGTATCTTTTAGCTCTAATTTTACATAAAAATTTAAAATAAAAATATCCTGCTCTATTTTTTTATTTGTCCCTTAAAACTATGTAAAATATTACTTATTGTTAGTTCTAGATTAAGAAATACGGATTATACGGAAATAAATTTTGCACGGTTGCAATATAATATTGCCACAATATTGTGCAATATCTGTTAGGAAATATTACATTTGTAATATTGCTACAATATTGCACAACATCTGCTAAGAAATATTACATTTGTAATATTGCTGCAATATTGTGCAACATTTGCTAGGGAATATTATATTTGTAATATTGCTACAATATTTCTGCAATATTGGTTATATTATGCACTATTGCAATATTTCTGCAACGTTGCAGCAATATTTCATGCTGTAGGGGTTCTGTTAGAGCGAGTATTTGCGCATACGTTTCTCTTGCGAATGAATTCAAGAATCGAGCCTCTAATGATCTCATATATGGCAACCGTAATCTTCTATAGCTCTGCTCGTGTTGCAGAGATTTTTGTAATTTGTTTAAACAAACTTTGGTATAAACAAATTACAAAAATCGATTTTTTTAAGAAAAACTAATAGCGCCATTTGATTGCACAACAAAAATTACATTCGAGAATCGGAAATCATGTATTACATTGCTAAAAATTGATTTCATGTAATATTTATCAAATTTTTGTTAAATATTGTGTTATAATTAAGAAAAAAATGTGATTAAGGTATATTTTACAAAAGTAGACCTCTATTTACAACCTCTATGTGTTTGAATTGCAAAAAAACTTTATTTTATTAATTATAAATGTTTATAATAACACTTATTTTGTCTTTGTACCGAGTAAAAAAAATTTTTATTTATTAATGTATATAACCAAATAATTTTTATTTTTACCAAAATATAATAATACTATCATAAAGTACACATTCTAAATTTTAAAAATCATATTCAAAGAATCATATTCAAGCGATTTAGAGCAATCTGCCCAGTGAACACATTTTATAGCGGCAATATAACATGGAAGTTACATGTAATTTAACATTGTTATTCTTGTGATATGTAGGTGCTATATGACATGGAAATAACCCCAGCAAGCAAAATGCTAGCAGCTTGCCGGCAATATGCCAGCAAACTCGAGCATGATATCGCAGCAGATTTCAATCTGCTGCTTCCTCATTAAGCTTAGTTTCTAACAGCATAGATTATCAACAGAAAATATTGATAGAAATACAGCAAAAATCGAATATCATCTGCTACCATAACATGACAGCAAATTCATACTAAATATCGAACACAATCTGACAAATTAAACTCTAAACGCAGAAAGACAGCAAAAACGAAGCATGAAATGCTATCACGTTGCGACACCAGAAACGCGGCGAAGATACAGCACGATGTGTCACATGAAGTACTGACAGCAAAAATGCAGCAGAAATCGAGCAGAGCCTGCCGTCATGACATGCCGGCGAAAACGCAGCAGATATAGAACGCGATCTGCTTTATCGATTGTGACGGCAAAAACATAGCAGAAATCGAGCACCAAGCTGTCGTCACAAGTAATCGGAAAAATATAGCAAAAATTTAACACGATATGACGTATTATTAATAATTTTTAATTAGTAAAATAAATAATTAATGTATGCAACGTACATATGTTTATTAATATTATTATTACATTTAATTTACATTATATAATTTTATAAATTTGATGATATTTAATTTACATATACATTACGAATTATATATTTTATGATTATATACTTAAATTTAAATGTGGCATTTTCGACTGACTGCAGAGAGTTAATTAAACCCAAGATGATATCACATGCAAGAACCGTCCAATTTGAACTTTTTTTTATATGAAGGTGGAAATCTTTGAGAAGACTTCTGGGAGGATCAGGTCCGGGAAGTGTGGGATTCGACGGGAGACACGTCGGGCGATCAACCTTACTACCGCCCACTCACTAAAATCATCTATTATAGAGGATTCATGGCTCCTGCACACAGGACGCGGCAAAGCGGCATCGCGGTGGCCAATCACCGTCTTGCTTTTTTATTAAATACATATATGTATTATCAGAAAAGCAAGACGGTGATTGGCCACCGCGATGCCGCTTTGCCGCGTCTTGTGTGCAGAAGTCATCACACATCTGATGTAGCAAACTCGCGGTCTATACCTGCCGCGTTTTCGCAGTCATGTCATGACGGCAGGCTCTGCTCGATTTCTGCTGCATTTTTGCTGTCAGTACTTCATGTGATACATCGTGCTGTATTTTCGCCAAGTTTCTGGTATCGCAGCGTGATAGCAAATATGTCAAATTTCTAGCTACATTTTACTAATTTAATGTGACATCATGACATATCTGTTTTTTTATTTAATTTTTAGTGGTATATTGTGTCAACACACAATGTCTGATTTTTGTTTTGTTAATGTCTTTAAATTTTGTTGTACTTTTGCTGCATTTTTGAGGGCACATTGTGACGCAAAGTCTACTCGATTTTTGTCGTGTTTCTGTTAATGTTAGTTGAAACGGCAAACTGTAATTGCTTGCTGTCCAACTTTTGCCAGCATAATATGTGTCAAAATTTTTCAGTTCGTGCTCTCGGCAGGTTTGGCTATCTGGGACCTGTTACGTAATATTTGTTATACGCAAGTGATCTAGCTGTTATACATCGTTTTGGCGTTACAGTTATTCAACAAAAATGGTATAATTGTATATAACACGTTCGTATCAATGTTATTACGGAACGATGCGTCGTAGTTGACTCAGAAATCAGACATTATAACATCCTGAATGACAGATCTATTTAATAATAAAAAAAATTATTATAAAGATAATGTTTCCAAAAATAACGGTTTGTCTACAATTACTGCGCACAAAAAATGCACAAAATCTAAATTCATCATGTGCTGAACAAAAACAATAATAAATGTATACTATTCAATTTTTCTTAGAATTATGATCTATATAGTTAACCATCTAATTAATCATTTGAACGCTTCAAAGATTAGTGCTAAATTGATCGCAATTTCCATCAAATTATTAAGGTTATGGAAAAAGATAAATTTAACAATGAAATTAATAAGTAAATAAATTAATGTTATTTATTTTTAATGTTTTGCAAAATTTAATTGCTTTTATAAAAAATAATATAGTTGCGTCAGTTTACATATAGGTATATGTAGACAATAACAAGTACCCATATCGATGAGTCAAATTGGCGTGGCAGGTAGAGTACAAGGTTCGTCATCCTAAGGTCCCGGGTTCAAACCTAGCAGCGGCAAGTAAGAATAAAATAAAAAATAACATAATTTAAATTTAATTAATTAATAAAAATTTATTCTAAATGTAGTATGTGCTGTTGATAAAAATAATTTTTAAAAAATAAAATTTTTATTTTATTTTATTTTTCTTTGTGACTGTTGTGTAACGGTTAGATAACATGTTATATTGCTGAGTCGGAAATTGTAACTTAAATGTAAGTTACGTGTAATTTCAGAGTAACGTAACCTGTTATATTCGGTTACATTGCTGTTACACTGCTGCTATATTACTGTGTTCACTGGGTGTGGACGAGATGGACAGTGATCTTGAAAATGTAGGGTTAGATTAACGCATTCTAACATTGCGTGCACGCAGTAGACCGCAATCTATTTTGCGAGGAAAAAATGGTTTTGCGTGACATACAAAAAAGTGACGCTCAAGTAAATACTATCGTAACATCACTTTTCTACAAAAATACCTGTTTTTCAGTATACTAAAATACTCCATGTTTAATATGCAAAATAAATACTTTTTTTGAAAAAATGGTCAAAGATATAAATTTTTTTGAAGTATAATACATGAACAATAAAAGTCTAAATTTTTAGCTAAAAATATTGAAAATTAAAAAAGTTATGATTTATTTTGTAAAAACTCTTTTTCTAATGTTGGAAGATTAAAAAAATTTTTTAGGTACTAACGGTTTTAGATTTTTGTTTAAATAATATCAGAATACATTTTCCAAACATTCAAGTTTATCCATGAATTTTTTTGTTAGCATATCTTTGATAATTTCATAAATACAGCATTTTAAAAATGACGATGGTTGGTAACCACCCAGTGTGACCTCGACGTTAGAAAAAAGAAGTGTGATCTCAAAGGGTTAAAATCAATTGTTTTTAAAAATATTTTTTAGTTAGACAGATATTAGAAACGTATTTGTGCCGAGTGCGCGGGCTCACACTTCATACTTACTGCTACTCTAGGTTATTAACGAAATGGCAAGACTTTCAAAAAACCTAGCTCTTCTAATTAAGGTTTTGAAAAATAATTTTATGAACATTTTTTATATGAAAATTTCTGCTCTTTTGATTGGCGGCATTAATTAAAAAAATGTTTAATTAAATAATTATTTGCCAAAAACCTCAATTTTGCATTTATTTTGTTAAATAAAAAAGTTCACTATTTAATGAGATAAACCATTTTTTTTATATTTCGGATATATTGAAGAAGAGAGTTGAGAAGAGAGTTCCTGTTGAGTTTATTTGTATTGAATGTTTTTGCAGTCAAAGTCTAAAGACTCCACTATATAGGGAAATAATGAAAATAGTTTATTGTAATATTAATAATATAAGGAAAAAAATCACAAATTCAAGATGAAACTTTTAATCAAATTTAACCTAAGTGGTATATACTTTTGGATGGTTTAACTTAAGTATTATATATTAAGTGTGTCAAATTCAACCTAAGTAATATATGCTAAGGTCCGTATTCAGAACGCGCTAACAAAAATGTTAACGCGTTGTTATTTAATAGAAGAATCTGTATTATAAAAAACATATTTTTCTATTAGATAATAACGCGCTAACATTTTTGTTAGCGCGTTCTGAATACGGGTCTAAGTGTGTCAAATTTAACTTAAGTAATATACATTCCTGAAATGGTGTAACTTTGATTATTAAAGTGATAATTATTTTAAATAAAAAATTATTGTATTTACACACACAAATTAATTTTTCTACAAAAATAATGTGTTTTGAATATTTTGCGCCAATTAAGAATAAACATTTCAAAATGAGAGCATTCAGTTTTTTTTCTACAAAAATAATGATATGAAGAAATATATGCGCTAATCTATAAAAATAGATGTTTATTTTTTGGCTGGCATTCATAGTTTGATTTTTCCTTAAGCTTGCATCAAACTAAAGATTTATATTGAGATTAAATTGAAATGTAACCAATTAGGAACGAAATATTATATTTCGTCAATATATTTAACTTTGTCAATATTTTTAACTTTGCTTTGAATGATTAAATTCCAATTTAATCTCAATCTCAATTTTTAGTCTGATATGGCTTTAAGATTGTTTTAAGTTTATCTTTAGATACAATTTTGTTAACTATAAAGGTAATTTAATTATACAATGTTACGTTTTGGGGGGAGAATGTGCGTGGGCCGAGCGGGAGCCGTAGCTTCCCCCCCCCCCATGAGCGTAGCTTGGCAAGGATTAGTCTCTTTAGGAGGGGTGGGGGAGGCAAGAAGGAACAGATATGTATGAAAAAAAAAATATATATACATATATGGGCTACTTATACATGTGTATATTATTATTAATTTGCGACCGGCCCGCCCTTTTTCTTATATGTCTGTCCCGTTTTTCGGGGAGGCTTGACGAGCCTCTGAAACGCGGCTGTTGACCGTGGGGTTGCCCCTGTTGAGAACTCCAGCCTCGGGAGTTTCCCGACAATGATTTCGTCCGCTATGATCCGGGGACCTCGGCGCGGTGGTAGCCGGACCTGTTGATCTACCCGAGCGGGCCTAGTGGGTGCCCGCGAGGGAGCGATGTCCTTGATAGCGTGTGGTGGAGGAAGGCGCCGTGTGGCGCTTGGTGGGAGTGGAACTGGCCGGGCAGGTGCGTGTGCCTTTTGTGGCTTTGGGGGCGGATTCAGCTCGAATGGGTCAGGGGACCCATGCCGGATTGGTGACGATTCGGTAGATCATGGTTATTCGAAGATTCTGGGGTCGAACGTCCCTGACTTAATCAGACGCCACTTGAGGCGCTTTAACTGCCTCTTACGGCCCCCTCGCCGCGAACGAGTCATGATGTGCTGCGGTAGGGGTGGGCGGGAGAATTATCAGTATGTCCATAATGGCGATATTTTAACGCGTGGCAGGCAGGGTTTCCAGAACACTCTCCGATCACGAAAGTAAAAGTAAAGAGGGTAGTTCAATCACGTTATCTAGCTCTATTTTTCCCTTTCCTATTCCTTGATTGAAATCAAGGGTAGACTTTGCTAAGCTTTGCGGTTTCATGTCCGAACGATAGCTAGTTATTATTGGTGAAGTATCTTTAGAATTAGAGTTGAGGGAGCCAGGGGGTATCGGGATTGGTGGAATCCGCGGAAGAAAAGCGCCTTAATAGGCTAGCCCGTTACCTGCGGATTGGGAGGAGGATTGTGAGGGGAAGCGCCTTAATAGGCAGCCCGCTGCCCACAAGGTTGAAGGGATATTGTGGGGTGAAAGCGCATTAATAGACTGCCCGTTGCCCACGAGGTTCGGAATTCAATTTGATAGAGGTCGGCTCAACTCTTTTTCTTTAAAGGTTACTATTTCGACGCCGATGGATCAGTTGTACGCAAAAAAAATTTATTTAAATGTGTATCCATATCTGCTCACTTGCGCGCGAGTATGTAATTATTTATGAAATATACAGAGAGAGAGAGAGAGAGAGAGAGAGAGAGAGAGAGAGAGAGAGAGTGAGAGTGAGAGTGAGAAGAGACGCAACGAGGGAAGAATCTTAAATCGGGTTAATTGTTGCAATATGCAATTTCTTTTTTCCTCTATTTATTGATTAGGGTATTTTCATTTATAATGCCTGCTTGTCACGCGAGTGAGGGTACGCGAATTCTAATGGTGCTAGTGGGAGAGGGGGATTGATGAAAGTGAGTGAAGTTACCCCTGTTCTTTTGTGGGTTACTTCCAGGAAACGCGAGCAAGCGCGAGTGGGAGGATGAGCGATACAACGGCGACAGGAATGAAAGACGTGAGACGGAGCGCCTTAGTAAGGCGCAACATAGCCCACGCGGGGAGAGAATTGTAGATGCGACTGAGAGCGCCCTTGATGGGCTGCCCTGTGGTGCGCAGTAGGCAATGGAATTAATATAGTGGGAATAAAGCGCTTTAATAGGCGGCCCGTTGCCCACTGGACATCCCCTGGCTTAAGCGCCTTAATAGGCGCCCCTGGCCTGAGGTTCACAGAAAAGACGAGCGCTTGAGTAGAAGCGCGCGCCTCCAGGATGAGGAGTCAGGGAAATTGCCTTTATTTGCTCTGGAACACTTGAAGCACCGGGGAGCAATGTTCTTATTACTATCTTAGGCTAGCACTCGCGCACCGAATACGAAAAGTATATTAAAAAAAGGGAAATAAAAAAAGAAAAAATATATTTTCAAGGATTTATTATAGAAAAGAAAAAAAAAAGGAACAAGTTTTTAAGTTGATTGCAAATTTATTCACTTGGCGAGGTTAATTATTTAATAGAATGAAATTATTAAAATACTAGTTTCGATACGGCGGTAGTTATCGAAGACAGAAATACTACTTACAATTAGAATTCCAGTACGTCTTTAGGATAGCAGGTGTGCGTGTACGCAGGGCGGTACGTTCCGATTCAACGGACTAATATTGCGTATGAAAAGTAACGAGTTGTTTAGTCAAAATGCTAATGCTCACTAGATCGAAAATGCTACGGTCAGCACGACGGACTGTAAGAGCGAAAATGCTCCTTTCCGCGGCTCTCGCGCTTCTTATATACCCCAAAACTAGGGGGTCCTAGGGGCGAGCGTGGGGAAGCTCAAATTCTTTGAATTTTCCGCGACAAATAACTATTATTTTTGAAATTTTATAATTTTTAATTTTTATTTGGATTGTTATAAATTTCGGTCAAGAGGTAGCCAAGGGGGTTAGCGTTCGAATGCTTCTTTTGCCTCCCTCCTATCACCTCTGTGAGCGGAGTAATTAATTTGCATACTTTCGTAATTGCTTTACTCTTGTTATTTCACTCACACCTCTCGGTTGTAGTAATGCTTAAGCTATCGCTATCCCACTCGGGTAACACGCGCCCCGCGGCTGGACCGACTCTTCGGCAGCGCGAGGGTGTCACGCGCGAACCGCGTGGTTGAAAAATATTTGCATTACTCCAAGTTGTTAATAATAGTGAGAGAGCGGGAGCGTGATTGCGATGGATCGTAATTCATAATAATTAATGAGGGAGGTTGAGGGGTGGCGATTGCACCCTGACGTCGTTAATGGCAAAGAAAAAAGTGATGAAAGAATATTATTCTTTTAACAAAATTGATAATTGAACGCGGCATGATTCGATGAATTTGAGCTTTGACAAAAAGGAATAATAATTATGTACGCAATAATATAAAGTTAATAAGGATCGTACGCATAGGGCGTACACACCGGTACCCCGTGCGTCCGATTTTGTGGAGAGGGGAGCGCTCGGTGGGACGGGCGCCGCGATGGAGCATGCGAGAGCACGACGCGAGAGAGTGAAGCGAAAAAGATATATCGGAAAATTTTCGTCGAACGTAACATACAAAATTACCTTTTTTAAAAAAAGATAAAAAAAGGTGCCAAGTGTGTGTATGTACGCCTCTAAGAAAAAAACTATTATATTAGGTAAATTGTCTTACTATCTTATTGTTTTATTGTCTTTTCTTCACAAATAATGATATGAAGTAAATGCGCCAATTATAAGAATACAGTCGGACCTCTCATTTAGCATAGCCACGGGACCAAATATGATAAATGAGAGGTTCGTGTTAGCGCCGCTCAAAACAGGGCCGTACGTACATGTCGCCAGATCCAGTTTCAAATTGTGGAGGTTAGAATGTGATTCTTTCATTGGCAAGTACGTATGTACGGATCTGTTGCAGACGACTGCGCATCGAGTACACGCAGCGACTGTGATCACGTGGTATACTAAAACGGAGGTTTTTGGTATGCTAAATAGGAGGTTATGCTAAGTGGGAGATCCGACTGTATTTGTACAAAATTTATTTATTATAACTTTTTATTAAAATATTTAATAATAAACGAGCTTGATGATTAAATAATTAAATGATTAAAATTAACCAACGGGATTACCCAGTGAACACAGTAATATAGCAGCAGTGTAACAGCAATGTAACCGAATATAACAGGTTACCTTACTCTGAAATTACACGTAACTTACATGTAAGTTACAATTTCCGACTTAGCAATATAACATGTTATAATTACATGTTATCTAACCGTTACACAACAGTTACAAAGAAAAATAAAATAAAATAAAAATTTTATTTTTTAAAAATTATTTTTATCAACAGCACATACTACATTTAGAATAAATTTTTATTAATTAATTAAATTTAAATTATGTTATTTTTTATTTTATTCTTGCCGCTGCTAGGTTTGAACCCGGGACCTTAGGATGACGAACCTTGTACTCTACCTGCCACGCCAATTTGACTCATCGATATGGGTACTTGTTATTGTCTACATATACCTATATGTTATAATTGACGCAACTATATTATTTTTTATAAAAGCAATTAAATTTTGCAAAACATATTAAAAATAAATAGCATTAATTTATTTACTTATTAATTTCATTGTTAAATTTATCTTTTTCCATAACCTTAATAATTTGATGGAAATTGCGATCTATTTAGCACTAATCTTTGAAGCGTTCAAATGATTAATTAGATGGTTAACTATATAGATCATAATTCTAAGAAAAATTGAATAGTATACATTTATTATTCTGTTTTTGTTTAGCACATGATGAATTTAGATTTTGTGCATTTTTTGTGTGCAGTAATTGTAGACAAACCGTTATTTTTGAAAACATTATCTTTATAATAATTTTTTTTATTATCAAATAGATCTGTCATTCAGGATGTTATAATGTCTGATTTCTGAGTCAACTACGACGCATCGTTCCGTAATAACATTGATACGAACGTGTTATGTTACGATTATACAATTTTTGTTGAATAACTGTAACGCCAAAACGATGTATAACAGCTAGATCACTTGCGTATAACAAATATTACGTAACAGGTTATTTCCATGTCATATAGCACCTACATATCACAAGAATAACAATGTTAAATTACATGTAACTTCCATGTTATATTGCCGCTATAAAATGTGTTCACTGGGTATAGTAAAGCAAAAACTTAGCGTGCCCGGCTCGCATTTTTTCTATATTTCCAAGACTCTATGTTATTGATATCAATAAATATATACACAAGAATGAGATTAATGTGGCTTAAGTATTATTTTACTATCTATCAGTTTTTGCTTCATTATTTGTTATTATTCATTTCTATTTTTAAAATAATTTTTTAATAGATTTTATAGAATTTTTCTAAGTCTTTTTTCAAATATACTTGGCTAATTGTATTCGTATTATTTTTGAATACGTTTATGTACTTGACATATCTTTTTTATCTTTGTAAAGTTTTTAATAGGTTATTTTTTTTATTTTATTTTTATAAATAATTTCCATATTGTATAACATTGATGGGTCACTGCGTTTCAACGAGCCGGGCACGCCAAGTTTTTGCTTTACTATAATCCCGTTGGTTGATTTTAATCATTTAATTATTTGATCATCAAGCTCGTTTATTATTAAATATTTTAATAAAGTTATAATAAATACATTTTGTACAAATATTCTTATAATTGGCGCATTTACTTCATATCATTATTTGTGTAGAAAAGACAATAAAACAATAGAACAGTAAGACAATTTACCTAATATAATAGTTTTTTTCTTAGGGGCGCACATACACACATTTGGCGCCTTTTTTTACCTTTTTTTAAAAAAGGTAATTTTGTACGGATATCACGCATTTTGTAGTATTAAGCATCTTATTTAGGCTGCGTCAATGAATATTCACTGATTATCACAGTTATAAGTATGCCACTGCAAATCAGTGAATATCCATCGATTAAGATTTAGAGAGTGAAATGCGGTAGTAAATAATGTACCAAATTTTTGTCTTCCTAAATGTCTAACAATGATATATTGGCTTGATATATGCGTAGCTTCTTGAATTCTTCACAAACTTCGATGGCACTTTGCTAAATTTTTTTTTTAAATGGAGAAATAAAGGTATTCCTATATTATTACTTTTGCCAGATAGATCAAATTTTTGTAATTGTTCAACACTTATAATTTTATATTGTTTTATACATAGACTCAAAATATTTATAACTGCAGCAACAAGCATTTGTTACTATATAACTACTTAATACTGCATGCTTTGTAATTTCCTGTAGACCTTCATTCTCTATATTATTTTTGTTAACTTTTGTTTGTAATTTGTCAATTTTTTGTGGCTGTATATTTAAAAAAAAGGTCTTTTATGGCTGTGCTTATTATTTTCTTTTTCTCTCTCTTTTTTCTTCTCTTTCAGCAGATAATCGAGGAACAGCCACAATGATTCGAAGGTTCTTTTCTATTAAAAAAAATACGTATACATATATACATATTATATTTCTACATACTAATTTATGGAAAAAATAATGTCTTAGATTGTTTAGATTATATATATATAAGTATGTTTATATATATATATATATATATATATATATATATGTATATATATATATGTATATATATATATATATATATATATATATATATATATATAAGTATTTTTATATGTTCGTATATAGAAGGATGTATATATCTACATATGTGTATGTATGTGTGTCTATGTGTGTGTTATTTGTAAATTTTATTTATCTCTGTCTCTTTTTTTCTTTGTGTAAGTAATGCTTTTCTTCTTTTTTCCCTTATGTTATATATAGTTTTAATAATTTCAATAATTATTCGTAATAAATATAGTATACGAATAATAACGAATAATTATTATTAGAACTATGTATAACATAAGGAAAAAAAGACGGAAAGCATTATTTATATAAAGAAAAAAAGAGAGAAAGAGATAAAAATAAACACACACACACACACACACACAAACACGCACATGTAGGTACGTACATCCTTATATGTACATACATACATACATACATATAAAAATAAATACATACATATAAACACATTATTAGCAACGTTATTCTCTATCTTGTTGTTACCTAATATTCTTCCTTATTTTCTCTTTCTCTTTTTTTCTCTCTCTCTCTTTCTTTCCTTTTTCGGTTTTTCTTTTATCTATTTACTGTATCCATTCTTTTTTGTATTTCTTTCACTTTCTTTTTTTCTCTCGTTATCTTTAGTTAATCTAGTCAAATTTATCTTTAGAATATTCTTCGTTTTCACTATCAAAAGACAAAAATTATATTATATAATATTTAGAAGAAAATATTATTTACACTAAAAAAAAGAAAGAAGGATAAAATACACACATACATATATATGTATATACAGGGTGTTCCAGATTAACCGGAGGAGCCGGCATGTACGTACTCCTCATGAAAAACTGAGTCGAAAATGTCAGTAGCAAAATCTTGAGGGATCAATAGTTTTCAAATAGTAAGCCTTTGAAACCTTCCAACCACAGGCCGTGAAGCTCGCGCTGTCAGGCGCGGCGCGACTAAGCGGCTGGCCGGTCGCTTTGACGAGTATCGCTAAACGGTATGGTACCGAACGAGTATAAATCTGTGAAATCTTTATTAATATTTGTTGCTGTATTCTTAAATCGAGTCTAATTTAATTGACAAAAAGTAATATTAGTTGTAAATTCGATAAAACGTCATTTATATCAATAAAAAATATGTTTCTGAGATACGTTTTATGTATAAATAAATTAATAAATAAAATCAATAGTAATTAAATTATTTAATCAAATAATATTAAAAACATCATGAAGGAATCGACGTAAGTAAATAATAAGTATTATTATTACAAATTACATTTTGAATAATATTTTAGAAACTTTTACAGTAGGTGTTCGAAATGGCCACCACCCATTTCAATACAAAGCTGAGCACGTTTAATTCGGAATTTCGTTCATTTCATTTCCTAAATATGAAATATTTATTTACATCAAATGCGAATTTCAAATGTAAATGTTTTCTAATACTGTTTGTGACAGAACTTTAAAAAAAAAAGTTTTGGAAATGTTGTCCACTAATGTTTTTAATATTATTTGATTAAATAATTTAATTAATATTGATTTTATTTATTAATTTATTTATACATAAAACGTATTTTAGAAACACATTTTTTATTGATATAAATGACGTTTTATCGAATTTACAACTGATATTACTTTTTGTCAATTAAATTGGACTCGATTTAAGAATACAGCAACAAATATTAATTTCACAGATTTATACTCGTTCGGTATACATTAAATGTGTATACATACCGTTTAGCGATACTCGTCAAAGCGACCGACCAGCTGCTTAGTTGCGTCGCGCCTGACAGCGCGAGCTTCACGGCCTGTGGTTGGAAGGTTTCAAAGGCTTACTATTTGAAAACTATTGATCCCTCAAGATTTTGCTACTGACATTTTCGACTCAGTTTTTCATGAGGAGTACGTACATGCCGGCTCCTCCGGTTAATCTGGAACACCCTGTATATGTACATACATACTTATATTTATACATGCACATACATACATATAAGAAAACATACATATATATATATATATATATATATTATTACACAATGTTATTCACTTCTCTCTTTCTCTCTTTCTTTCTTTCACTTTCTCTCTATAATACTCTTTTTAGCATACATTTATTATAATTCATTTAAGAAAGAAAAAGAGATAAAATCCATACACATGCATATATACATATATGTACATACATACTTATTGCATATACGCACATACATATATACATGTAAATATAAGTACATACGCAATAAATATTACACAATATTATTTCTTTCTCTTCCTCTCTCTCTCTTTCTCTCTCAATTTGACAATAACGTTCTTTTTAGCATACATAATTAATTATAATTTATTTACATGTGTAACATAACTTACTTTATTTTCACCTTTTCTTACTCTTCCTTCTTATTTTTCCCTTCGGTGATTATTTTTTCCTTTGGTGAACGAAGGCAGGTGGTATGATAAATACGTTAACCAATCTCCAAATTCGGCACAGCCGTATTTTTCTTTGCAATATAATACGCGTACAGAAACACAAATAACTCGCTATTAACCTCGCGTGCGTTATTAACCACGAACTGTCACATCATCGCCGTGAAACTCGTAGCGGATTCGACCGTCAATCACTTGATACACGACTCTTCTGGATATGTTTTAGAGCATCAAAAAAGTTCAGAAACCCGTATTTTTTTATTGGCTTATCTCGAGGTTTAGAGGTTGTTTTAACACCTATAAAAAACGTATTTTTTCATTTTTAACAAATATCTTCTAAAATATGAGGTATATGAAAAAATGTTTTATACAAAAGTTTTATAGTATTTTATACTCTTTGCAATGATGTATTCAATTCTTTTAAAAATGTCAAATTTTCATTTTTGTTTTTTTTCTAGGGGTTAAAACAACCCCTAAACTCGAGATAAGCTGATAAAAAATACAAGTTTTTTTTTTATGCTCTACAACATATCCAAGGCCAACAAAATTGGTGAGGAACAGCCCCGACCGTTCTCTTATTGTAAGTACAGATAAACGAAATAATTTCAAGAAATTATAAAGTTAATTATTGAAAATGTGAAAAATATTAATCTCTTTAAACTTAGATTATTTTATATGTATATAAAATTGAAAGATTGTAAAATGTAAAAAAACGAGATGTTAATTTTTATTTAAAAAATAATGAATAAATATTTAATAATTAATTAGCATTTCAATTTGATAAATGTTAAGATATAGGATTTGAAAAAAACTCCATTGACTTATTAAAAAAAAATTGGGGACAGAGCGAGAATCGAACCGGCGACTCCGCGCTTACGAAATTAGAGCTCTGTGCGCTCGGATACGAGCGGCTCTGACGATAGGTCAAAATTTTCTGTACTTAAAGATATCGAAAATTTTCAAAATCGATTTTCTCGAGTATTTTTGAGAAGCGCATCGTACTGCTTTAGGAAATTGAAGTCCGGGTACTGATCTTCAAATCCTATAAGTATGAAAAAAATCGATGACCCATGACCCGTAAGGTCCCCTTGTAAGATAGCACACGACACTCTGCTTTGCGGGGTCGTGTATCGCCGATATAAATCATTGTAAATACAGAGTGTCGCGTCTATGAGCTCGCTGTCCACTCTGCCTTGCGGGGTCGCGATCTATTCACTGTAACCGAATAATACAATAAGTGCTCAAGACATATAACGGTGTAAGTGACCAAATACTTTCCTCGCGAGATCTCTGGTAGCGATCCCCAATTGTACTCACAACGAGGGGTACAACATACTACGGTACTAAAAAAATAAGGTGAATTTTTTATTTAAACTTCGCGGGTATGATAAAATTATGACATTTTTTTGTGATTGGTAGTATTGTCTTTGACATCTATGCAGAGTTTCATGTCAATATAATTCAATTGCTGCAGAGCTACACGTGTTTTTGTAGAGATGCCTTTATTTGCGCACAGTACAATTGGACACGTTGCAATTGAACACCGTGCTATTAGACACGAAACATTGCACACCGTTCAATTGCGCACTGTTCAATTGCGCACAGTTCATTTGCACACCGTTCAATTGCACACCGTTCAATTGCACACTGTTCAATTGCCTTTGCCTTCCCCCCCCTCCCGTACCCATCCCGTCCAAGGCGCTAACCCATGTACACATTGCAAACGCAGCCATAATGTATGAATATTTAATATGCGTTTGATTGAACGGTGTGCAATTAAACGGTGTGCAACTGAACGATGTGCAATTGAACGGTGTGCAACTGAACAGTGTGCAATCGAACGGTGTCCAATCGAACTGTCCAATCGAATGGTGTCTAATCCAACGGTGTCCAATCGAACGGTGTCCAATTAAACGGTGCGCAATGTTTCGTGTCTAATAGCAATAGGCAATTGCAACGTATCCAATTGTACTGTGCGCCACTGAACCTCTCCCGTTTTTGTAAACATACAAAAGTGAGTTTTTCGATTTTCAGTATCTGATTTTGTTGAGCAAAGAATTTGCATTAAATTTTGTGGAATGAATATTTTGCCGCGGAAACGTTGAGGATGTTGCAGAAGGCCTTTGGTGATAAGGTTATTTTGCAAAAAAATGTTTACAAGTGGTACAAAGACTTAAAAGAAAGCCGAAAACGAGTTCAAGACGAACAGCGTCCTGGACGAAATTGAGTGTTTTTGGAACCAATCGATATTTGACGCGTTTGAGGCACAAAACATTTTTTTTATGGATTGGGTTGATTCAAATGAAATGCCCGTAGCATCAGCAAGATCTCTGATTATCAATCGACGATTTTTGAGCACCAAATCTTTGATTTCCTTGACGTAGCTTCTATCGATAGATGTTGACGGTCGTTCGGGGCACTGTTCGTTTTGAACTCGTTTTCGGCTTTCTTTCAAGTCTTTGTACCACTTGTAAACATTTTTTTGCGACATAACCTTATCACCAAAGGCCTTCTGCAACATCCTCAATGTTTTCGCGGCAGAATATTCATTCCGCAAACAAAATTTACTGCAAATTCTTTGCTTAACAAAATCCGACATGGTAAAAATCGAAAAACTCACTTTTGTATGTTTACAAAAACACGTGTAGCTCTGCAGCAATTGAATATATTGACATAGAACTGCATAGATGTTAAAGACAGTACTACCAACTCACAAAAAAAAATAATTTCATGATTTTACATTACCCGCAAAGTTTAAATGAAAAATTCACATTTTTTCATTACAGTAGTATTTTATTTTTTAGCTACATTATGAAATGGAAAAAAATAAGGATAATTTTAACTGAAGAAATTATTAAATGAAAACAAATTTTACAATCATTAATAATTAAAGAAATACGCCGACAAGGATTATTGAAATTATTTTTGCTGTATAAGAAAATACAGAAAAAAGAGAAGAAAAGATATTTTAGAAGAGATTCTGGGTCTGTCCAATATTTATCGTGAGGCAACCAATGTTACAATTACAGTAAATAAAATAATCAAATTAATTTACCACTGATGTTTTTACTCATGGTGAAAAAGATTTTCGAAAATATTGTCAAATGAAATGAAAAATTAATCTCGTTAACTTCGTTAACCTCATAAATCAATCTTTGTTGTGTTTTCTGCACATGCCTAACTGACTACTAGGAGAAACACGCGAAATTTCCGATTGGCTGATCCCCTCTCTATTACTTTCCGAGATTTTGTTTTCTAGATTTCGGCTGCCATAGGACAGCACCTTGATAGTTGTCAAAATTTAATTGCAATGACAGTTATTCTCGCAACACGAAGTAAGCGCTGCGAGAAAACCAATCAGCATCGTGGAAAACTGTCAACAATAAAATCAGTGACATCTCCTTTTTAAGAGTGGATTTCTTTTTGTCTTAAGTATAAAGTTTAGTTTATAATTTGATAGTAACATGTATACTTTAATTTTGGAAAATAATTTTTTAATCTGTAAGAGAAGTGGTACAAAATCTCGTTACAAAATTTTTGTAACGCGATTTTGTATATACACTCAGTCGAAAAAAAAGCGGTACACCTAAAATTTGTCAAAAAATCACTAAACTTTCAATGACGATAACTACGCGAGTAATAAAGATAAAAAGGTTTCTAAAAAAAGAAATTAAAGCTTTAAATGTCTACTTTAAGAATTGATTTAGTAAAATTTTGCATAATTTTTTTTTAAATGGCGTATAACAAAGCGAGAGCATGCGAAATTGAAAAATATTGGTCCGAGTTTGCGACGATCCATGGCGTGAGGCAAGTATCGCAACTTAATGGGATAAAAAGCATGCGATAGTACAGAGTTTTCCCTTCAAAATACTTTTTTACTCGTCTCGATACGATGATTTTTCGCTGAGATATGCGCATTTAAAGTAAAAAACTGCTTTTTATTCAAATGCGCATATCTCAGCGAAAAATCATCGTATCGAGACGAGTAAAAAAGTATTTTGAAGGGAAAACTCTGTACTATCGCATGCTTTTTATCCCATTAAGTTGCGATACTTGCCTCACGCCATGGATCGTCGCAAACTCGGATCAATATTTTTCAATTTCGCATGCTCTCGCTTTGTCATACGTCATTTTGAAAAAATTTATTACGCAAAATTTTACTAAATCAATTTTTAAAGTAAACATTTGAAGCTTTAATTTCTTTTTTTAGAAACCTTTCTATCTTTATTACTCGCGTAGTTATCGTCATTGGAAGTTTAGTGATTTTTTGACAAATTTTAGATGTACCGCTTTTTTTTCGAGTGAGTGTATTTGTTTTATAAATTTAGGAAATTTTTTCTTAAAATTAAAATATATGTATCACAATCTGTAAACTGGATTTCATACAAAAAATGAAAAAAAATTTTATAAAATTAATACATACAAAATATCATTACAAAAGTTATTACTTAAAACAGACTGTTTTCAGCATCCCTTTAAGAAATTATGTTAAAATTTGATGGTCCGTTTTCTTTGCGGGAATGTATAATAATGCGACGATTTAGTGTGGCTTATTAGTCCAATGGATCGTACAATAAAAATATTACATAATATTAATTATAACCAATGAAAGAAAAACACATTTTTATTTAAAATCCAACATTGAAACTTTAAAACTCTGAAATAAAAGTTAAGGACTTAAGGAAAAATACTTCCATATTTTACAATGTTAATATTCCAAATTACAAAGAAAAAAATAATTGAGTGTCGGTTGTTCAAAAAGTTGAGTTATTCAATAGTGGCGTTAATTAAAAAAATAATTTTTTTAATGGATAAATTAAAGATATATTGCATTTACGTTTTAAACATTTTATATTTTTTCTTTGATACATGATAAGAATTTATAATGGTAAATATACCGATCAGGTGAGCCCGCTTCGATGACCTTGGCCTTGACATATGTTGTCAAGGTCACCCTCCTGAGTGACCTTGAAAAGATTTTAGCCGTCGCTCGTGATTCGTTAAAAAGTTATTAACAAAAGAAGTTTAATAAATACAACACATAATTATTCAGTATAAAAGTATATCAGATGAGTTTGCAACTTTCCACGTTTAGCGAAGTCTATCCGCCCTGCTTACAGAGCGAAACGACGTCCATGCTTGTACTTCAAGGATTTGCGATATTAGATTTGTAATTGTGACCAAATAGCGAGTTTAAAATGGTTGGGTTAAGTTAGGAAGAAATATGGGGATGGGGTGCAGGGGAAGGGGCGGAGCCCCTCCTCCACCCACGCGTTTTCTAAGCGACTTTCACGCGTTGTAAGTAGGAGATGTTAGTGGACGGGAAAAGAATGTCCCATTAAATAGACTTAATTTGAATTGCATATCTTCTTTTGTCTCTTTCGTCTATGAATAACTTTGTAATAATGCCCAGTGCAATGAAATAACGTTATATTTCCATAATCTATTTCAAGAGTCTTTTTACATTGCAGACATTTAATGGTTCGTCTAATTAAATTATGTTCATAAAGATAACGCACTAATTCTTCGTAATTATTGGTTAAATGGAGAAACTCGTAATGTCGCATGTTTATATCTTGAGATACCTCTTAATACTGACTATAAGAATTCCTACAGTCTCTAAGTATGATTCTGTTATTGCCACGTGTTCATATAAATATATACATTTTATAAATACGGTAAAAGTGCTAAATGGGTTTGCGCGCCAAACTTTCCACGCCAAACAAGATCCACACTGTTCGTTTCCAATGTTTTCGCATTATCTTAATAGCGACATAAAATTGGTTGGGTTATTCTTAGAAAACGCATGGGTGGTGTTTCCGCCTCTCCCCCGGCACCCCCTTCCCATATTTTTTCCTAACTTAACCCAACCATTTTAAATTCGCTATTTGGCCACAATTACAAATCTAATATCGCAAACCCTTGAAGTACAAGCATGGACGTCGTTTTGCTCTGTAAGCAGGGCGGATAGACCTCGCTAAACGTGGAAAGTTGCAAACTCATCTGATATACTTTTATACTGAATAATTATGTGTTGTATTTATTAAACTTCTTTTGTTAATAACTTTTTAACGAATCACGAGCGACGGCTAAAATCTTTTCAAGGTCACTCAGGAGGGTGACCTTGACAACATATGTCAAGGCCAAGGTCATCGGAGCAGGCTTCCCTGATCGGTATATTTACCATCATGTTTTTTAATTATTAAAAATTAATATTAAGTTTCTTATTTTAAGTAGAAATTAATTTTTATTTTTGTCTTATTTTTAGAAATGTGGTATCAGATATTTCTCTGGGCTCTGTTCTCCTCGATATTCGTGCACACAATTGCCGGTGCGATTTGCTTTGCTACTCTACGACAGCACAAATACGGCAAGTATGTAAGAGTGAGTTCTAGCAGAATTTGTTATCTGAAATGATGACTTCATGATTTTACGTATATATCCGCAGATTCTTTCCGCTGCTTATCATAATAATGGGCGTGCTGTTACCGTTGACATCGGGCGTTGTCAGCTCGGCGGCGGTTGCTTTTGTATATAGAGCGTCCGGCTACCAAATGCCGCCCTTGTACGCATTGTTTTGGGGTATCGGGCAGACTGTGGTACCAGTGTGTGTCGGATTCACACGGATTTTAGCGACTTTGTAACGTGTTATTATTAAGAAATGTGCTATTTATGTATGTACATATGACAATAGTAGTCAAGTGTTTTTCTGAGTAAGTTAGTTTTTAAAAGTAACTAATTATTATTACTAGTCATCGAGTCAAAAAAGTAATTAGTTATCGTTACCGTTATTTAAAAAGTAACGATTCGTTACTCTTTTTGTTACTTTTTAGTGTTAAAACGATATTGAAGGAAATTTTTTTTGTAAAATATTTTTTGTAATTATAGAGAAGAAAAGAGGGTTATGGGAACCACCATTTTGTTTTATTTAAATAATTTAGTAAAAATTTGTGTGATACAATTATTGTTGGTACAAATTTATTATTGTTATAACCATAGAGTTCAACCAATCATGTTGTAAGCAGAAGTTCTTCGAATATACATAACAAACATAATTAACAATTTACTTAACGGGTATGGAACATTACCAACAAATATTCTCAAAATTATTTTTATTTCTAAAAAATGAAAAATTAATGCTCTCTGGCGGATTTTATCAGTGTCATAAAACCATCAATTTCTTGTACATACATATTATACAAAAAAATTAAGAATATAAATATGGAAATCTCTGGTTCTTGCGACTTTGCGTATTATAGAAATATTATAAAACTATTATAACAAACAATACTAGATAAGCATTGTAAAAATATTGTAAAAAATATTTTCAGACAGCACAAAATACTAAAAGAGACGACGAAAAGACGTCTTTTTTAAGTTGTTTTTTTAGGAAAGACTAAAAGATGACTATAAGACATCTTTTATAGTATTATCGAAAAGACAACTTAAAAAAGATGTCTTTTTGTCGATTTTCATAGTTGTCTTTTTATTTCATCAACTTTTATAGTTGTCTTTTCGGCAAAGCAAAAAGTGGACTAAAAGATATCTTTTCGCTTGTCCAGTTGGCAAAAGTAACACACCACATGCGAATTTGCCCGCTAGTTAGTGCGCGGCGCCATCGATAGACGGCTTAACTTTCGGAAGCAAAGTGCAGCCGGTCGGTTACATAAAGACCACCCGTAGCGTTAAGACAAGCAAAAATTAGCTTCTTGTTCCTGTCTGATGTGAAAGAGGACTGCCATACACTACTTTTATGATTTACTCATTTTAATTGACCGCGAACAATTATCCGAACGAAATTAAGAACGAAATTACACTAAATTCCGCGACACAAAGACAAGAGTGACTCGACTGCGGTGTAGATTCGCGCGCAGCGAAAACTCGAACAAAGAACGAATCGCATTCACGCGTGTAGGAATGATCGGGCGAGGCCGCGGGATTACGAGGGACTCAAGATATTAATGACTCTAAAATCAGGCGAAAGAAAGTTAGTACAAAACTCGCGGTTAATCCACGATTCGCACGATCGCGAAAATCGGCGACTTTACAAATTTACGCTCGTCTCACCAATGCTGCTCCTTGTTCGGCTCGCCTCCTCGAGATTAGGGTCGGCTCCTGCGTCCTCTTACAAGTTTGTTCTTAATTGTTCGGGACTACACATCGCTAAGACTTCCGCAGCCAAAGTGAGGATCGATCTTCGATCCCGCGGGGGTCACGCCGCGATGCGCCACACTTTGCCTAAGTAGGTCGGGCTTTTATTGGCCGTGATCCTGCAGCCTGATTCGCGTGCGACGCGTTACGTGCACTGTTGCTACACGCTTGTAGATCTTAAACGAAAAACCTGAATTTTCGTATCTTTAGCAACAGGACTGTTTGCAATTTCATCGGTGACGGCTCCGCTCCTTTTGGCTCCTCGTTGGGATTAGCGTAAGGCTCGTTCATACGTCGTACCGTCTCTGCGCCATTGGAAAGTATCTCCTCGGATCCTGCAATATAATGCAGCAGTAACATCACATTCTCACAATTGACAGTAAATTTTAAGGCAAAGTGAAGAGCGGTACGACCTGTGCGCTCCCGCTCCTAAGGGAGTCTCGGCGATTTTTCGGCAGCTCGTTTTTCCCTGCGGCTCGTCGCTTCTCAGGCGTTTTCCGGCAGGATGAGGTGTCAAGACTGTACAAATTCGGCTTTTCCCGGTCCCAACTTCCGCCACACTCGCGATACAACGCTTCAACAATTTTAATTAAGCAAAAAGACAGCATACAGGACAGAAAACACGCTCTTGCACCTACTTCCGAGCGGGAAGACGCAGGACCCGCGTTAGGGCCGTTGCAGCCCTTGTGATGGCCAACAGTCCGCAGTTGTCACGTCGCAACTTCCCTTTCTTCGGGGAGGACCGAGGAGGTCTTGGCTATTGACGAACATCAACAGTGACCGATTTCTACCTGCAAATCGCCAATTGCGGACCGATATTGGACTAATTATCGTTATTTCCTTGAAAGGAACGTAGGGGGGGGGGGTGCTTACCGCGTCTGGCCGCTACCGCCACACTTTATGCTAAAACGTCGTGGGGGGTCTTTTTGACTTGGGAAGCATGCTACTCATCTCGTGGGAAGAATTTTTATGCCGCGGCCTACCACACTACCTTCAAACGCGCAAAACGAAAAATTGACACGGCGGAGAATTCCTCGGGGCTCCAAACTGACGAAGTAAACTCCTTTGTTTGCAATCCGCGGCTCCACCGTCGAACCATGACTCTAACATCTCACGCGCGACCTTCACCGCTACAACAAAGAAAGACAAAAGTTTTTCACCTTAATACCACCGAATTTAATAATAATAATAATAATAATAATAATAACTATTGAGTGCGTACAGTTATAAAAATGACTGAGATTATGAGCAGAATAAAAGCAAGATAGCAACAACACAGAACAGATATCAGATGGAAGCGAATTAAAGTATTTAGCGGATATGAAAGAAAAAGCAGTACGAAATTTTGAAGAACGATGCAGGGGAGTGGAAAGCAGGTCATGAAAACGCGTGGCGGGCATGTTGTCTATATGAAATTTTGAGTTTAAATGGAGGAGGTTACGAAGATAAGAAAGAGTATTTGAACGAAGAACATTGAAAACGAGACAATATAAATGAAGGATAAAACGTTGATAAATATTTAGCCAGCCTGACCGCACATAATAAGGAGTAATATGATCGAATTTACGTATACCATATAAGAAATGTAGACATGCATTTTGAATACGTTGAATGCGCTTTAGAGTGTGCTGACTTAAGTTGGGTATGTAAACGACGTCCGCATTGAATAATGATAAGACGAAAATTTGTGTGAGGTGAAGTTTTTGACTAGTAGAAAGAATGTGTCGAAGAGGATATAGTTGACGGAGACGAGCGTATGCGGCCCTACATTTAATGGAGACATGATGTTTAAAAGACAATGAAGATTTAAAGTGCACACCAAGAATTCTAATAGAGGAAGGAGAGTTGAAGGTAACGGAATTAAGAACGAGGTTAAAGGATTGAGTACGAGACAAGGTAGAAGGAGATCCAACAAGTAACGACGCTGACTTGGAAGAATTTAGCGATAGATCATTTGATATAGCCCATTCCGCAATACACTGAAGATCGCAATTTAACAAGTTGACAATAGAGGCAGATTCAGATGCGGAAAAGGACTTGACAAGTAATACATCATTAGCGTACATGTAAATCTTAGATTCCAATGAAAATAAGGATAGGTTGTAACCGGTCGCGAGCGTTGGAAACGTAAAGATTCTAGGATAGTAAGCGTGCTCAAACCTTTGTTGTATGAAGATCGTGTCTCAGCACTGGTCACCAGCTTCTTTTACCTCCCAGAAGCAAGGAACTCTGTAATCTCTAATCTCTGTTTTTGTTTCAGGTCTCGCTGCTACCGTCGGATCACCGCCGTCTACCAGGATCGTCTCGCCCTCGCCGTCGGATCACCGCCGTCTACCAGGATTGTTCCCGTACGCAGGATATCACCAGGTAAGTAAGGTTCTATTGTAATAATCTCACTGGCTTTGCACTAATCCTTTCTCTTTTATTTTCAGGTTCACTAGGATTTCGTAGCACAGGATTCCATGCAAGAACGTCGCAGGATAGCAAGAAACTTTGAAACAGTGTATTTGTTTTTCGTAACACAATAAAATTTATTTATCAAACTTAATTCACTATAACAACTCCCCGTTCGCGTCACTTAAATTTACACTCGTGTGCGGAACTTCTTCGTCTACTTTTTTTTCGTGTATTACAATTTCCCCGAACGCGACGCTTAAATTCATAGTCGTGTCCGGTAAGTGTACTTAGTGTTCGCGAGGTGTAATAAACGTAACTCGCGTAGCGTTGCCTACTCGCATTCGGTGATTTAATATTATCTCGCGTATTAATTTGCGAGGTTATCTAACACGCCGCTAGCTTCCGCTTTTTAATCGTCTCGTGCACATTTGCTCGACAGCATTCACTACGCGTCGTGTGTTCGTATTACGCCCTTGGTGACGCGGTACGTCGCCCGCGGAACGATGTAACAATTGGTTATTTCGCGCGTCAAAGACCACGCCCGAGTCGTATACATATATCGCGAAAATCTTCCTTGACACTCGACGATGTGTCTCGCATGAAAGATTCAACGAAACTCGTTGGGAGCACGCGTCGCACGCTTTTATACGCGCTCGCTCCCTCTCTGACTCCCTTCGCCAATGGTAGAGTCGTATGGTGTCGCTCGCTTCCCTCGGTCAATCAGAACGCTTCCGCGTTCCCTCCGTGTCCGTCGTCCAACAGGAGCTCGCCCCACAACTTGCCTCTGCCGGATGGATCGCCTGGCCAATCCAGGAAGACGTGCTTGGCTGCGCTCCCCTCCACTCGGGATTCAGCCAATAGAATCATTTGGGCTCTCGCCTCCGCTCGAAGATGACGAGAACAGTGCGTGGCACTGAAAAGTGCCGATGTCTTTGTAACGTTAATGTGTAGGCAATGCCTACGTGCATCGGCTGCACTTTAGGTGGCATCGGATTTTCGTCTATTCTTAAAACTAACTTATTACTAATAATAACAATTTTATAATGAAATAAATGCTTCTAAATGCCAAAGTAAACAAATAAAATGAAACTGGTCACGTCACTGCGACCCACATGCATAATGCATACGTTAACAAAAATGAAATATTCAAACGCAATAAAATAACTACTAAGGTTACTAAATAGTATTCTTGGATACGTATAATGAGCTTTGGCATGATTTGACTTTAACTTATAACTAACATGCAATAACTACTAACTCTAAATATGCGTATATCAAAAATATGGAAAATTAATATTAGATTGCGCTTCTCGCATTCGCGCTTAATTCAACGCGTAAGTTATGACAAAATGAAATGTGTTGCGTATCGCACGCTTTGTTTAACTGAAACGAATAAACTAAACTTTCTTGGCGTTCCGTGCGCCCTTTCTCAAACAAAATAAAATAAAATAAAAACTTCGTAAAATCAACGAATCTAAAATAAAATAAAATATAACGCGTTTTTCCGCGTCGCTCGCGCTTCTTAACGTTTAGCGCTTGTGAGTACGCTCGTGTAGTCGCTCCAACCTTATTGCGGGCCTCCGCGTCTCCACCCGCTCAGCTGTGCTGCTCGCCGCTCTGCTTGCTGCACCCCGATCGTCTGGCTCTGCACTGGTGGATGGTGTGGCCGATTTCTCCTTGTCACCATCTCTTAGAGGCGGTTTCAAGGTCAGCCACAAAAATATTGAAAAGCAGCGGATCAAAGATGGACCTCTGAGGAACATCTGAGGGAACAATACGAGGGAGCGAGAACTTAGGAAGAGGATCACAAATCAAAACACTTTGAGAACGCCCGGAGACATAGGAACGCATGAAGGACAAGGCTGAGAGTGACAGTCCGTAGTATTTGAGCTTAGCAAGAAGTAATTCATGATTTACGGTGTCAAAAGGTTTTGGAGAAATCAAGTTCAATAAGGGATGACACCAAGCTATTGTCGAGAGACTGTAGAACAATGTTAGTCATGTGTAGAAGTGATGTGGTGGTACTATAGAATTTATGGAATCCTGACTGGAAAACTGGGATAGCGTTTATACTATTAAGGAAAGAGTTGAGTTGATTAAAGCAGATACGTTCCAGTATTTTAGAAAGAAAGAGTGAAAGAGAAATAGGACGAATGGAGGAAGGTGAGGAAGGATTGCGATTTTTAGGTAGAGGAATAACTGTGGTGTATTTCCAGAAAGAGGGGAAGGTATTTGATAAAGAGAAGTTTATGATGTGTAAAAGGTGATCAAGACATTGAGGAATGCAGAGAAGGCATTCGACCAGAGAGATCGTAGGGACCATCTGACGTTAGTTTCATCTTTGATATATGATATACATCGGACATGGACACAAGACTAAAATGGAATAAAAGCGAGGAATCAAATTTGGAGTCGAGAAAGGAAAATAAAGTAGAAAAAGAACAGGAAGAAGGCGGGAGAGAGTCAATGAAATAGTCATTTAGGATATTAGGATTTTGAAGATGCACAGGGATATAACGTGCAGGAGAACACCGTCCACCGACATGAGTAAGATTACGCCAGAACTGACTTACGCCGAGGAGAAAGGAAAGAATTAAGAAAAGATTGTTTCTCTATGTGAATGATAGAAGTTGTAAGATTTCGCATGCCTTGTAATGATGCCAGTCAGATAACAATTTTATATGCTGGTATTTTAACAGGGAGCGATTTTTTATATTTATAAGTTTACGTACGGCTGAAATAATCCAGGGGGCAAACGGTTTACTGATGTGCTTAGCTGTTACCGGCGCAAGATGTTTGAACACTGACATAATAGACGATGTAAAAAAATATACTTTTTCATTGACAATCGTAGCATCATAGATTCTCGACTAGTCTGTGGCATTCAATTCCGCGGATAGCAATTCGTCAGGTATGCTAAGTAGATTACGTCTCAAAATCCTACCGTGACGACAGGGCCTTGGAAAAGCCAAAAAGACATAGATTACACAATGATCGCTAATGTCAAATGATTCACTCACATCCGACTTAACAACATCAATGCTAGATGAAAGCAGAATTAAATCCAAAAGCGATGAAACATCATGAGTGATACGCGTTGAAGAATCAATTATTTGGTTTAAATTAAATAATGTCAAAAGATTTTGGACGACACGCATTTTTGAATTAGAGACTCGCATATTAACATCGGAGTCGCCCATACATACAATGTCATCAGAATTACAAGCAGCGACCGATAATCAAGATTCTAGGTACGCAAAATCAGCAAGGGGCGATCGCGGAGGTCGATAAAAACAGAATAAACAGAATAACGCTTCTTTTGCAATAGGATACTAATACCGATAATGTTTATAGTAGTGCCCGTGAGAGGAATGATAAGATTCATTGGAGAGAAGGCATACGCATTATTTATATATAAAGCAACACCTCCAGATCCGGTACATCTATTGCACCTGAGCAAACAGTATCCGTCCATATTAAACGCGTCAGAATCGTCCGTCTCACGCAGCCAAGTTTCGTTAACCGTGAACACGTCCAACTCAAACAAAGAAATAAGATCCTGGATAGAAGGAAAGTGCGGTGCAAGCGATCTCGCGATTATGCACAATACGCAGTAGGGCCTCACTCCTTGACATGACCTGTGGTAAGGAAGAAGCTACGGAAGAAGAATGCGAGTCAAGTAGAGGAGACAAGAGAAGAAGGGACAGGAGACGGCGAGATAGCAAGAGGCAGTGAGACCATCAGAGGTCATGCAGATTCTGTAGGAAACGTCCCCGCGGAGGGCGCAAGCGACGCAGACGAGGCGCTAATCGAAGAGTCAACATTTGGTGCCAACTGAAAAGATTCCGGAGATGTATATTGAATTTGTCGCCATAGTTCCACTCCCGTAGTCGCCAGTTTATCTTGCTATCAAGTTAATATTACGATACTTTTAAGAAAGGAAGAACGCTGAAACAATGAATAAACATCACTGACGTGCATTTAAAGTTGTTCATTACTAGAGCGGAGAGAGAGGGTACATCCAGAATGAACGCAGAACGACAAAAAGAGGAGAAAAATCAGAAAGGCAACCTTCTCCTTAGCCGCCTTCGACCTGCAGACGGGCACTTTGGTGCCCGGTCTGCACAGAGAGGAGTCAGGTGGCTGACCATTGGTTGGGAGTCGTGGGTTGCTGGGCCCGGCGCCCTGGAGAGTGGCTGGTCGACACCAGCAAAGAGGCGGACCGTGGGAAGAAGGGGGAGGTGTCTCCCCTTGCGACCGAGGATGTCGGAGTTGCTTGGCCGCCGGGGACATGATAGGGTTCAGCCCTCCCCCCGATGACCGGACAAGGACAAGGGGCGAGACCGCGGCAGGCATGATAGGGTGTGCCCCCCCCTGCCGACGGTGCTGTCACGTCCGGGGGATGGGGTGACCAGTGTAGGTTGCCCTTTTCCCTCGAGGAGGAGGCCTGAGAGGGGGCAGGACGGTATGCCTCTCTCTCTTTCTGCGACGAGGAGACCGGATTCGATGGACGGGGTTGGGGCCGTAGGGCCCATTCCATAACCTTATGGAAAAATTTTAGTCTACGTCGACACAGTACGGCTTTAAATTTGTAACGTGTACATTCCCTACTAGTAAGTTTTCTGAATTTGTGAGTTTGTACACCACGGGAAAAAGAATTTTCGCGATTCGAAAGGATCCATAAAATGGACCCGAAAGAAACGGAGCCGTCGCCGACGAAATTGCAGTCCTGCCACCAAGAATACGAAAATTCAAGTCTCGTGCCTGAGATTTGCGAGTGCGTAGCGACAGCGCATGTAACGCGTTGCACGCGAATCAGGCTGCAGGATTGCGACCAATAAGGGCTTGACCTTTGGCAAGCTAGGGCCTGCGGCCTGATTTGCGTGCGACGCATTACATGAGTTGTTGCTACGCACTCGCAAATCTCAGGCGCGAGACTTGAATTTTCGTATCTTTGGTGGCAGGACTGTTTGCAATTTTGTCGGCTCCGTTTCCTTTGGGTCTATTTTATGGATTCTTTCGAATCGCGAAAATTCTTTTTCCCGTGGTTAGCGCACGGTGCGATAGCGCCCCGGTAGCTCTCGTGTAAAGTTTTAGTAAATTCCCGATAGCGCATGTTCTGGTAGCACAATAAAAAATGTATTAACTCAATAGCGCACAGAGTAAAAACCGCATCCCGATAGCGCACATCACAACAATGCACATCCCAATAACGTACAATGAAAAAGTTCCGTACATTTAGTAGACGACTTTAATATTTTTTACTTTTTATTATGTTAATTGGTTGGGAATCGTTTGGACAAGTTTAGGAAACGCTTTCATAATTTAGAAAATAATAGTTTAGTCAAAATTAATCAATAAAAATTGGGTTTTAAGCTAGCAGACATAATGTCAAAAAATTTTTTCTCGTACGTCAATCGATTCGAAATTATTTGGGAAACACGTTTGTAAAATTTCAGAGTTTGAGAAATAATAATTTCGTTGTAATTAATAAAATAAAGTTAGTATTTGAAAATTTTCTATAAAGTTCCGCGAATGTTCAGATAACAGACATAATGTCAAAATGTACTTTTTTATGTGTAAATTAATTCGAAATCATTTAGGAAACACGTCTGTAAAATTTCAGAGTTTGCGAAATAATAATTTTGTTATAATGAAAAAAATTTATATCTGAAAATCCGCCATGAAGTTCTCAGCCATATACGAACAAATTTTCTACCATCGACTGTAAATTTGTGATAAAAATATTAAGGTAATTATTATTATAAATTACATTTATTTATATATACTTGATGCAATTTCCTCATGTAACCATAAGATTTTGATCAATTGCATTGTTCAACTTATAACACAGGCACACAAAAAAAAAGTGGTTGGTCCGGCGGACTAGACTAGTCAATCCTTATGTATTTCGACCCGTTGAATCCGAATCCATGGTCAGAATTGCAAAGTTAGTTCGCATTTTCTAACCTTAAAAAAATTTTTTTTTAATGTTAATCCGGCGAACCAGACTACTCAATCTTTATGTATTTTGACCCGCTGAATCCAAATCCAAGATGAGAAATTTCGAATTGGCTCATATTTTCCTAACCTCAAAAAAAAATTTTTTTTTATGTTGGTCTGGCGGACCAGAATAGTCTATTTTTATGTATTTTGACCCGCTGAATTCAAATTCAATGTCAAAATTGCTGCATTGGCTCATTTCTTCCTAATCTAAAAAAAAAATTTTTTTTAATTTTGGTCCGGCCAATTAAGCAATTCTGACCTTAAATTTGGATTCAGCGGGTCAAAATACATAAAAATAGACTATTCTGGTCTGCCGGACCAACATAAAAAAAATTTTTTTTTTAAGGTTAGGAAAAAATGAGCCAATTCGGAAATTCTGATCTTGGATTCGGATTCAGCGGGTCAAAATACATTGACTAGTCTGGTTCGCCGGACCAACATTAAAAAAAAATTTTTTTTTGAGGTTAGAAAATGCGAGTTAACTTTGCAATTCTGACCTTGGATTCGGATTCAACGGGTCGAAATACATAAGGATTGACTAGTCTAGTCCGCCGGACTAACCACTTTTTTTTTGTGTGCCTGTGTAATTAGCCAAATTAATTAATCGCATTACTTAGTTTTTTAGGTTAAGTTGACAGCAGTTGACAGATAAACATGTGCAACGACACGTCATCACAGACGAATCTGTTTAAGAAAACAGCCTTTGTAAGCGAATTGTAAGTCCTATGTTAATCGTCATTTTATATATAATCAAGAGACACGGTAGTGTCTCGCGCCAAGTGAACGCGCAGCGCGAGACCACCGTACATTTATGCGAGTACGCGACTTGCGAGCACCTGAGATTATCAGATCTCAATAACGATTTAACCGATTGAGTTCTAACTAGGTTCAATCGAAAGCTTGGGTTTGATTTATAAAATAAAATGTTTTCATTTTTCTTCTGCGTGCTCTACGAGCAGAGATATAGCGACGCAAAGTCCTAAATGTAAATTTTTCATTTAAGATACGTCGTCGGTCTTTGTCGAGTACACGAATTCAACACAAGAGGGCTCTTCTAATCTAAGATTTACTTGTGACAGTTTCTTATAAAATATATACTGCATATTTATATGTTGATTAATTGCTGTCATTCGTGATATGATCGTTTTGTGAGAGTAAAGAATAAATATTAAGTAATATATCTGTAAATCGTACGGTTAATAATTTCTTATAAGAAAAGTCTCGTAGATCCGATGAGAAGTGCGCGTTCGTATATACTTTGACGTTAGCAGACGAGTCCGCGGTGAGTTTCACGGCGATAATGTGACAGTTCGGGATTAATGATGTGACGTGTGCGAGGTTAATGACGAGCAAGTTTTTATTTATTTCTGTACGCATTGCGGAAGGAGATTATAGTACAACGTACTATTCGTTGTACAATTAGATAAGTATATTATATAAAATTTTCATTTTTTTAATGGAAATAATTATTTTGAGATAAGTCAATATACTTTGTGCCATGTTTTATTTTTAGTTATATATTAAAAAAGAAAGAAAGAAACACTGTATTTGAAGGTAAAGTAGAATAGAAGAAGAATAGATAAAAGAAAGAAAGAATCGGTAAGGAGAGAGAGAGAGAGAAAGAAGAAAAATTTTAATAGTTAAGAAAAATTGAGAGAGAAAAGTAAGAAGAATAAAATAAAGTAAGTCACATATATATACATATAAATAAATTATAATTAATGTATATTAAAAAGAGTGTTATTGTCAAATTGAGAGAAAGGAAGAGAAAGAGAGAGAGAGAGAAAGAGAGAGAGAGAGAGAGAGAGAGACAGAGAGAGAGAGAGAGAGAGAAGAATAACATTGTGTAATAATATTTATATACATATGTATATATGTATGTTTTTCCCTGAATATTATAAAATATAGTTTTTATCATTTGATAGTGAAAACGATGAATATTTTCAAGATGAATTTGCCTAGAAATATCGAGAGAAAAAGAGAGAGAGAGAGAGAGACAGAGAGAGAGAGAGAGAGAAAGAGAGAGAAGAAATAAGGAAGAATATCAGGTAACAACAAAATAGAAAATAACGTTGCTAATAATGTGTTTATATGTATGTATTTATTTTTATTTGTATGTATGTATGTACATATAAGAATGTACGTACCTATGTGCGTGCGTGCGTGCGTGTATGTGTGTGTGTGTGTGTGTGTGTTTTATCTCTCTCTCTCTTTTTTTTTATAAATAATGCTTTCTTTCTTTTTTTCTTTATGTTATCCATAGTTCTAATAATTATTCGTTATTACTCGTATACGATATTTATTACGAGTAATTATTTAAATTATTAGAACTATATATAACATAAGGAAAAAAAAAGAAAAGCATTACTTACACAAAGAAAAACAGGGAGAAAGAGATAAATAAAATTTACAAATAACACACACAGACACACATATACACACATATGTAGATATATACATCCTTATATATATTTACTTATATATATATATATATATATATATATATATATATATAAACATATTTATATATATAATCTAGACAATCTAAGATATTACTTTTTCCAAAAATTAGTATGTAGAAATATAACATGTATATATGTATACGTACTTTTTTTAGTAGAAAAGAACCTTCAAATCATTGTGGCTGTTTCTCGATTATCTGCTGAAAGAGAAAAAAAAAGAGAGAAAAAGAAAATAATAAGCACAGCCATAAAAAACCTTTTTTTTAAATATAAGCCACAAAAAATTGACAAATTACAAACAGAAGTTGACAAAAGTAAGATAGAGAATGAAGCTCTACAGAAAATTACAAATCATACAGTATTAGATAACAATAATTTTTTTAAACAATTTATTTTAATGTTTAATAATTAAATGAATTACATTATAATTTAATAATATAAAAATTAACATTATTATTATTAACAAATTCATTTAAATTTTATTATTAACAATAAAATGTTGTTACAGATTCGAAATTTAACACAAAAAATTCTTCTTGATGTCCACTTATCTAAAATCATACAAAACAAAGTATAATTAATTTTTAACTTCTAATAGATTCAGAAAGAAATAGAAAGGGAGAAAATTGTACCACACACACACACACACACACACACACACGCACACGCACACGCACACACACACACACACACACACACACACACACGCACACACACAATCAGTAGTTAAGTGTGGTACAATTTTCATTTATACATATATACATATATGTATGTATTAATATAATAATTTGTTTTTACTTCATACCCTTGTTTCCTTCCTCGTTTACCCCAATTATAATGCGCTGAAGAAAGTTAATTGGTACAAAAATTTCATAAACCTCTCTTGTTGACGTCGCACGCCACTTCTTCTACCCCTACCTCTCCATTCTATATAATTATAATACATTATAAATATATATATGTTATTGTAACAAGAATTAATACTAAATTATATACATATATATAAAATTTACTTGCAATTTATTTAATATTGAATTTTATTACAATTTATTGTAACAAGAGTCAATATTACATACACACATACACACATACGCATATATATGTATATACAGGGTGTAATGTAATCGGAAGCCATCCCGTAATGGAAAGACGGGATCGAGATGAACATAAAAGTCCAATATTGTCTTGGGTTAGGTCTATCAATAATCGAGATATAAATTTTTCAAATTGTACGAATGAGAGCGCGCCGTGTGAAGAGCCGAGACGCTCGAGCTGTAACGCGGCCCACTGTGTCGAGCATTGGCTGCCGGCGGCGGGGGGAAGAAGGAGAAGCGGTGCCGCTGCCTGTGCTTCGCCGCCCTCGCGTCTCACTGCACCGCGCCAATACTCGTGGCAATGGCAGCTATGCACATTCGCGATTACTTGACAAATTAGGACAGTTAGCAAAGATATGACAAATTAAAACCGTAATAAACTGCTGTGATTAAGAAAGTCGAAAGAGCGAAAGCGATAGATACTTATGGAATCTACAAATAACCTAATTTCTATCGTAATTGTGAATAAGTAAATTAATAAAAGTTTTTCGTACATTCACGAAAGATTCTTTCTTTTTCTTAAATATCTTATTTACAGTATCATACAATTCTAACTTTGTTTCTTATCGAATTGTGTCGTACTGTTAAATCCTTGATGAAAACATTAATAAAAAATTAACATAAATTTACAATTGATTCTTAAAGTGATAATTTTCTTTTATAAGTGTATTATAATATTTGCCGCATCAAATTCTCTCATCGTTTCTTATTGTTTTTTTTCCATGGAATGTTAAATTAACGAAGGTTTATCACGATTAATATCTACGATTGATTCTTCATATATTCTCATTTCGTAAATATTTAATTAGAAAATTATAAAATGCGCGATATATCCATATAATATGTTACACTCATCGTTCATAACACGATAGAAAAGTATCTCTTGATGTAACGATTTCACAATAGATTATGCCTTCTACGATAATTATGCTTAGAGATGTTCAATATCAAATATTATTAATAACGAAGAATTTTTTAAACGAAGAAGTATTCATGCCTGATCTAATGATTTCGTGATAAATTATACGATACGATCGTAATTATATTTGGAGATGTTAATGTCACCAGTATGGTTAACAACAAAGTGTTTTCTTTCGTAATTATACAATAGAGAACTTAAGTTTACGAAATATTCCAACCGAACTATTAAACACGATGTCTCCGTAGATATTTTGTCATATTCCAACGAGAAAATATACTGAACTTATACAAATTTAAATCAACTTCTGTATTTATTGACTATTTGGATTTATTTATTTTTTAAAATTTTAGATGGAAATCGATGAAGACGCATTGTTAGAAGTTTATGATGTAATTAATTTTCCAACAAGTCCTATATCCGTTCCTGTGAGAACCGAAAAGCATTCAATCGACGATCACGCTAGTAATGATCGTCCCACGCGTTATCGCCCCGCTCGTGATCGCTCCACTCGTAATCGCCCCACTCAAGATGGCTCCGTTCGTGATCGATCTGCTGAAGATGGCTCCGTTCGTGATCATCCTGCTCAAGGTGGCTCCGCTCGTGGACCTACTAGTGAGCATTCTATTAACGATCGCCCTAGCCTTCGAAATTCTGAAATTCGTCCTGGAGTGGATCGTACTGGAACTAATCCTATTGAAGATCTCCAGTCTCCAAACGTTCCACGTAATAATATTTTAATTAAATATAAATATAAATATATATACATATATATGCGTATGTGTGTATGTGTGTATGTAATATTGACTCTTGTTACAATAAATTGTAATAAAATTCAATATTAAATAAATTGCAAGTAAATTTTATATATATGTATATAATTTAGTATTAATTCTTGTTACAATAACATATATATATTTATAATGTATTATAATTATATAGAATGGAGAGGTAGGGGTAGAAGAAGTGGCGTGCGACGTCAACAAGAGAGGTTTATGAAATTTTTGTACCAATTAACTTTCTTCAGCGCATTATAATTGGGGTAAACGAGGAAGGAAACAAGGGTATGAAGTAAAAACAAATTATTATATTAATACATACATATATGTATATATGTATAAATGAAAATTGTACCACACTTAACTACTGATTGTGTGTGCGTGTGTGTGTGTGTGTGTGTGTGTTTGTGTGTGTGTGGTACAATTTTCTCCCTTTCTATTTCTTTCTGAATCTATTAGAAGTTAAAAATTAATTATACTTTGTTTTGTATGATTTTAGATAAGCGGACATCAAGAAGAATTTTTTGTGTTAAATTTCGAATCTGTAACAACATTTTATTGTTAATAATAAAATTTAAATGAATTTGTTAATAATAATAATGTTAATTTTTATATTATTAAATTATAATGTAATTCATTTAATTATTAAACATTAAAATAAATTGTTTAAAAAAATTATTGTTATCTAATACTGTATGATTTGTAATTTTCTGTAGAGCTTCATTTTCTCTCTTACTTTTGTCAACTTCTGTTTGTAATTTGTCAATTTTTTGTGGCTTATATTTAAAAAAAAGGTTTTTTATGGCTGTGCTTATTATTTTCTTTTTCTCTCTTTTTTCTTCTCTTTCAGCAGATAATCGAGAAACAGCCACAATGATTTGAAGGTTCTTTTCTACTAAAAAAAGTACGTATACATATATACATATTATATTTCTACATACTAATTTATGGAAAAAGTAATGTCTTAGATTGTCTAGATTATATATATAAATATGTTTATGTATATATATATATATATATATATATATATATATATGTAAGTAAATATATATAAGAATGTATATATCTATATATGTGTGTATATGAGTGTGTGTTATTTGTATTTATCTCTTTCTCCCTGTTTTTTTTTGTGTAAGTAATGCTTTTCTTCTTTTTTTCCTTATGTTATACATAGTTCTAATAATTTAAATAATTACTCGTAATAAATATTGTATACGAGTAATAACGAATAATTATTAGAACTATAGATAACATAAGGAAAAAAAGAAAGCATTATTTATAAAAAAAAAGAGAGAGAAAGAGATAAAAAATACACGCGCGCGCGCGCGCGCACACACACGCGCACACACACACACACACACACACACACACACACACACACAGGTACGTACATCCTTATATGTACATACATACATACATATAAAAATAAATACATACATATAAACACATTATTAGCAACGTTTCTAATATTCTTTCTTATTTTTTCTTTCTCTCTCTCTCTCTCTCTTTCTCTCTCTCTCTTTCTCTCTCTCCTTTTTCGATTTTTCTATAATTCATTTTAAAATTATTAAACATTAAAATAAATTCATTTTAAAAATTATTATCGTAATGATATTCTTTTATTCCTTTATATTACTCTTTACTTTGGCAGTAAATAAATTAGTGATAGTCGCAGTTAAACACAAACTTCATGCAACATCGATAACGTTTGACAACATATTGACAGAGTTGTAAGACGTGTCGAAGTGTGTATGCAATATTTATATTTTGACTCGTGATGATTTTTGGTTATTCGATACAGGTAAATACTGATTTATTTCATGAAAGATTTTGTATATTAGGTCATCAATAATTAAATCCTTAAACATTTATTTAAAGGAAAAAAACAATTTCTCCGGTAAGAGTAAGATTTTGATCGGATATATCTTTAGAGCTAAATAAAGATTTATTTGTCAAGAGGTTGTTTGATATAAAATAAATCCTCGAAAGAGTTAGGTGAGTTAATATTCTACTAAATTAAAATCATTATTTTTTAAAAATAAATTATTTTGAAAGTTGTACAATTTAAAACTTATATTAAAATTATTTAAATAGACATAATATTCTGAGTAAAATGAGAGAGAAAGAGAGAGAGAGAGAGAGAGAGAGAGAGAGAGAGAGAGAGAGAGAGAGAGAGAGAGAGATTGATATAAAACTTATATATAAATATAAGACAGCATTATATGTATTAATATAGAATCTTTAAAACTATAACTGTAATATATTAATTATTTATTAATTATTTATATATTGTGTATTAATTTATTTATTAAATACTACTTAAATACTTCTTGTTTTGTATAAAATCAATGGGTTAAGTTAAAATTTAATAATTTTTTAATTTAACCAGTTATATTATCCAATCCAGACTCTTTAAAGAGTTAACAGAAGAAGATTTATTTATCGAGAAGCGGTTTGATAAATTCTTGGAAAAGTTTGGTGAGTTAATAATATATTATTTTATTTTTCTTTTATATTTAACATGTTAAAAATAATATTAAAATAAATTTAATATAATACATTATTTGTATTTTTGTATTTTTACCTACATTAAGGGGATGCTGGAGTCGTCTGTTTTACGATTGAACGTTATTATTTTTAATTAGGCCTATTTTTTTACTGATTTCATAAAATTAAAAATCCTTCTCTGGAATTAAAGTATAGACAGTAACAAATAGTGTCTGGCTACAATTTCATGTAAAAAACGAAAAAAGTTAAAAAATTATACTTTTGTGCAGTCGTCTCTAAAATGCTTGCAGAAATGAACTAAAAGCTTTAGAGGCAGTCCAGCATCCCCTTAATATAAAATCTTTAAAACTATATTATATTACAGTATGTAACACGAATTTTGTTTATGGCTAGTGACTACGATATTTTTTACTTGCTTTTTCGAAAAAAATAAGGAAAATTACCATACTGTTCTTGAAACTTTGGGTTTAAAGTTAGGATATTAAAATTTTTTAAATTTTTAAGCAAGATTAAAAGATATCTCTAAAAGATATCTTGTTTCTGAAAATGATAACATAAAGAGACTTCTAAAAGATAACATAATGATGTCAGAATGTTAATCAATGCGCCGTTTTTTGAGAACAGAAAGATATCATAAAACTGATATTTAAAAGATTTCTTAAACCGGATATCTAAAAAATTTCTTAATTCGGATATCTAAAAAATAAAACAAAAAAAAAATTTTTTTTTAAATTATTTTTATCAACAGTAACATACTAAAAGGACAAATTTTTATTGATTAATTAAATTTAAATTATATTATTTTATTTTATTCTTACTTGCCGCTGGTAGGTTTGAACCCGGAACCTTAGGATGATGAACTTTATACTCTTTCTGCTACGCCAATTTGACTTATCGATATGAGTACTTATTGTTATTGTTTTATACATATAATACCAATATGTTATAAACTGACGCAATTATATTATTTTTTATAAAAGCAATTAAATTTTGCAAAACATTAGAAATAAATAGCATTAATTTATTTACTTATTAATTTCATATTGTTAAATTTATTTTTTTCCATAGCCTTAATAATTGATAGAAATTGCGATCTATTTTTAGCATTAATAGTTTGAAGCGTTTAAATGGTTAATTAGATGGTTTTTATTATTCTGTTTTTGTTTAGTACGTGATAAATTTAGATTTTGTGCATTTTTTGTGCACAGTAATTGTAGGCAAACCGTTATTTTTGAAAACATTATCTTTATGATAATTTTTAAATAATATCAAATGGATTTCTTATTCAAGATATATAATGTTATCTAATTTATGAGTGAACTACAACGCGCATGGATGGCTCAAAAATCGGACAGCATTGTGATATCTTTTATGAGACATCAAGCTAATATCATTTAGCTAATGTTATAAGAATAACATTTTCAAGAAACTTAAATGAGACTCTTCAATCAGTTATCTCAAAGACCTCTTAGTGTTGTCTGATTTCTGAGTCAACTACGACGCGCATGGACGGCTCAAAAATCGGACAGCATTGTGGTATCTTTTATGAGACATCAAGCTGATATCATTTAGCTAATGTTATAAGGATAACATTTTCAAGAAACTTAAATGAGACTCTTCAATCAGATATCTCAAAGACCTCTTAGTGTTGTCTGATTTCTGAGTCAACTACGACGCGCATGGACGGCTCAAAAATCGGACAGCATTGTGATATCTTTTATGAGATATCAAGCTGATATCATTTAACTGATGTCATAAGGATAATATTTTCAAAAAACTTAAGTAAGACTCTTCAATGAGATATCTTAAAGACCTCTCTTAGTAGACGTCTCTGGTAAATGTTACCATTTTGACATCATTTCCAAGATATCTAAATGTTTTCTTAAAAAAGTTCTCTTAAAGTTTTCATTTTGACAAGCGTGTTGTCTGGGTACACTGGAGTTTAAAAGTAAAGGCTCATTTAAAATTTCCAAAAATTTAGGTCGTTTTCAAATTAATCTCATTTTTGCATATCCGTGAAAAATGGTCGTAGAAATATGAAATCAAAGTTTTAAAGTTTAAACTCTCCAATTTTTATAATATTAAAAATAACCGTAACAATAATAATTTAGAATTATTATATTATACTAATAAAAAATAATTGTTATTGGTAATAAGATCTAATTTTATTAACTCTAATTCACTATTAAATAATTTTATATGTTGTACAAAGGGTGTAATACATCATAGAATTTTTAAATGGTGTTATTCGTATATTATCAAACATTTTGGCTTGAAAAAATTTTGTAACATTCTTTAAACTTTTAAACATAATGTCCAAAAGTTATTTTTTGGCAATTATAGAAATAACATAATGTTCAAAGTTATTTTTTGGCAATTCTAGAAATGTGATACTTTGACGTAAAAATAAGCCCAGTAAACCCAAAAGTGCGCATGGGGTTCTTTCCACCCTAAATGTAGGATTAGGGTTAAAAAAATAGATATTTTTGTGTAAAAAAGAAATTTATTGAGAGTATGTGTACAATCAACAATTTAATAACGTATGTAAAGAAAACTAGAAAAAACATGATACATGGATATTCTAACTCTCTGGGAAAAATTCCTTTATATTAATTACTTTTTCATTATTTCTTATTATAAATTATATATTTTTTTGTGGATAATTAAAATTATATAGCTTATCTTGTTTTTTTTAAACTTAATATTAACTTGAGGTTATAATTATTATAGTTTTAAAGATTAATGTAAGTAAAAAAAAATTGTTTGCAGTATTTAATAAATATGTTAATAACTATTATGTCAATAAACTTATAATACAGAATGAACTTATAATAAAAACTTGCAATACGTTAAATTTCTTTATTATTTATTTTTTGTAAAAATAAAAAAAACAATTAATAAGGTTGTTTCATCAAAAACATTATTAAAGTAAATTTAAATAATTGAATTTTTTATGATACACTTAACATATAATGCGAAGTTTCAAAGTTAGTTATTTTTAATAAGTTTTAATTGGTTATTTGAAAAAAATCTAAAGTTGGCGACATGAAAAATCAAACTGGCTTTTTATTTATGTTGAATATGATAATAATATTATCTTCATGAACCTAAACCCTAACTGAAACAAAGATACAAGAATAAAATATATTTAAAAAATTGGATACATGAATACATTGCCATTTTGGGTATAGGTATTTTATAATATTGATCATCAAAGAGTTACTTAACCCAAATTATTTGGTTATATTATAGAAATATTGTAATATAAATATTATAGATTGTATAAATGTATATTTTTCTTTTACAGATTTTAAGAACGCAGATAACACACACATACAGGCTGCTTATTAGCGCTGTACGATTACTAAAGACGCTAAACTTTAGTACCATATTAACTATTTATTGGCACTGTAAAGTTGGCATAGCGCTGACAAATCGGCTGCTATATATATTGGCTGCTTTTTAGCGCTGTACGGCTGCCAGAGGCGCTGACAATTAGACTGTTATTAATATTAATTAAATTAAGTTATATTCCCAGTATATATACAAAATATAAAGTCATTTTATAGACACATTATATTAAAAAATTTGTAAAAAGTTGAAATTTTTGAGAGATAATATGTCTGTACATACAAAAAAACACATAACTTTGATGCCTGCAGAGAAAAATATAATTGTTCAGGGTGATTGGCTAACCGATATACATATGGAACATTTTCACCACCTTTTACGAAATTGTTCAGAATACATACCCGTCGAAACATGGCGAATACAATTACTTAATACAATACAATCCATACCGATAGACCAAAAGCATATACAAATATTACATAGTTCATCTAATGAATTTGATGGGCATTGGGTATGTAGCTATTATGATCGAAAAAATATATTTATATATGATTTCTTAAATAATAAAACATTGCACAAAGATCATGAACAATTCTTGAAAAGATTATTTCCAACATATGATTTTCAGAAAAATTCTGTTAAATTTCCTACTGTTCAACGTCAACCAAACTATAGTGATTGTGGTGTTTTTGCTATAGCTTCATTATTATTTAATATTAAACCTGGAAAAGTAAATTATGAACATAAATTAATGCGTTCACATTTATTAAAAATTCTTGAAACAAATAAAATTGAGCATTTTCCTCAAGACTTACAATGTGGTGTTTTACAAAAAATACTTCCCTTAGCAGTAATAAGAGCAAGGGAAGCTGCAGTGCTTGATAAACGTATAGAACGTCAATGTGAGACCGAACAACAGAAATTATCACGATTACAAAAATGTGATTTATTTCAAAATAATTATGCCAAAAAATATGCTCAAAAACGTAGTTCAAATGATTATCGTGCTAAAAAACGGTTTCGATATGCACAAGAGGCAGAAAACAATCGTGCTAAAAAGCGACACCTATATAGAAATAATAAAGAAGATAATTGTTTTAATAAGCGATTGCGTTATATTAAACATTCTCAGTATGAACGAGACAGACAAAAACAATATTTTGATAACAAATGGTTGTATAATAAACGATATTATGAAAAAAATAAATGAAAATTTAGTGTAGTAAAAAAAACATTGGTCAAAATATTATTAGAAAATATGAGAAAATTTGGTCTAAAAATTATATACATATGCATAATCCTGTAATAATTACAGATATTATGAAGAAACTTAATATTAAAAATAATATTCAAAAACGATTAGAAGCTGAAAAAATGTATCGTTGGTCTATGAAAATTAGAAATAATTATATTCGTAATATGTATAAAATATTAGCTATATTGAAAAAGAGATCAGAAGTACATTTAACTCTTGTTACTGACTGTTTAACAGTTGATGATAAAATACGTGCTTTATGTGGTATGCCGAGACATACAGCTTCATCGGAAAATTATTTTATTAATTCCAAATGTAAACTTACTTTATCGCAACCTTTGGTAACAAACGTGAAAGGTCAAGTTACAAATGTATTACCTTTAATAGAAGCACAAGCCAAAAATGCATGGTTGTGTAGTAATACTTTATGTAACATTGATTCATTTATAATTGATCGTTATGAAAAATTTCTTGAAGTAATAAATACATGTACTTTAAAGAAAATACCAGAACTATTACGTAAGGTTCATCAGAAATGTACAGTAAATAATTTGACTAACAAATTAAGTCATACACATGCTTGTTATATTAATCCAAATCTTTGTAAAACAATATCTCTTGTTATTCAATTATTATCACCTCATTTCCCAAAGGTAAGAAATATTAAACGTTTTATTTATCAAATAAAAGCAGATTATCGAAAGTTGATAAATCTAGAAAAGGCTTTAACTTCTGGTGACGTCAATACATTAAATGAAATTATAACTTTAGCAAAAAAACAATCAAATATGTACAAACATCATCAGATTTTGATTAATTTGAGTGATGATGATATTATTTCTAAATATAATAAAGCATTTAAAGCGTTCACTAAACGTTGTTTGGATACACCTCGACATATTTGTGTTTCATGTGAAAGACTTTGTTACAAAAGAAGTGTGTCTGAAATTAGTAAGGTTAAAGCCCAATTAGATATACCAATTTGGAGAGATTTAATGATATATATAAAAAAACAGAATATCAATCCGCAATACATATATGTCTTTATTGCCAAAGAAAGTTTCGTAACGGTTTAATGCCTGCTTATTGTGTTTTAAATAATTTATTTATACAAGATGTTCCTGAAGTAATATCATGTCTAAATTCATTTGAAAAAATGTTTATACAAAGAGCTAAAGCATTTCAAACTATTGTTAAAATGGGAACTGTGATAAATAAAAAGTTGCCTCAAAGACAGATGGTACAGAAAGTAAAAGGTAGAACATTTCATTTACCGTTACCATTAGAACAAACAATGAACAAAATATGTTCGAATACTGATGCAATAAATAAAAATATAGAGTTGTATATTTTAGTTAGAGGTATTCCAACAAAATCTAAAATTATTTGGGAAGAAATAATTAATCTTAAAAAAGTATTCGATGCTTTAATATGGTTAAAACATAACAATCATCTTTACAAACATATTATACTGCCAGAGACTTACAATGGATTACGTTTGAAAAAGAATATACCATTTTTTGAAATAAAAGAGACAGACAATGATACTGAATGTGTATCGGATGGTATATTAATAAATTCCAAAAGTAAAATGCGGGAAACAAAACATAATTCTGAAGCAATTATTTTAAATCATCAGGGTGAGGCTATGATAACTCAAGTTACTGATGACAATGACAGTTATTACGAACAGTATACAATTTATCCTTTATATGAAAAAAAGTCACGTGAAAGTGCTATCGCTTTATATCAAATGTTAAAAGTTCAAGAATTACCATTGGATAATCGTGAAAAATCTTTAGATTTGTTATGTTTTCCAGATTTATATCCGTTTGGTGTTAATGGCCAACATGAAAGTAGACAGATTAAACTTTATGACCATGAATTTATTAAATGTCGTTTGACTTCAAAACATCCGCAATATAGATTAAACCAACAATATTTATTTTATTTATTAAATGATGCAAATAATCGTCAATTAAAGCGTGGTATTTATCATAAATTAAATATAACTAATTTGCGAGATCGTTATACGGCTTCAGAATATTTACAAGCAATTCAAAAAGAATTATTAGAGTCTGACTTAAGCACAATATTTTCTACTTTAAGAAATACAGAGCAATATTGGCGTAGACCAAGAAATGATTTAAATTGTATGATACAAAATTACGGTCCTGCAACATGGTTTTTAACATTGAGTCCTGGTGAATGGATGTGGGATGATTTAGGTCAATACATTCGTGAAGTAAATGGTTGGTATAATGATTCATCTCCCATTAGTGTTCTTGTTGCTAAAGATCCTGTATCAACATCGAGATATCTTGATAATAAGTTTCGGGCAATGCTTGATTTTATTTGTTCTGACGATCATCCGATTGGAGAAGTTACACATTATTTCTGGCGACGAGAATATCAAGGTAGAGGGATACAACATTTTCATTTGTTAATTTGGATTAAAAATGCGCCAATTATTGGTGAATCTTCTATCGAAGAAGTTTCTAAATTTATTTTACAACATGTAAGTTGTAAAATGCCAGACAAAAATATTTCTCCGTTATTATATGAACGAGTTAATAGGTATCAACAACACAAACATAACAATTATTGTCTCCGTTCTAAGAAAGTAGGACGTAAAGTTATTCGTTTATGTCGTTTCGGATTTTCTCGACCTGTTACAGATACGTTTACTATAAGAGATGTTCCAAGTTCAATAGTAGGTAGAAAACAATTAAAATCTAAAAGCAGGCTTTATGACCTTCCTCGGACAAATTTGGAGGTAAATATAAATGACTATAATCCTATTATTCTTACTGCATGGGAAGGAAATATGGACATACAATTTATTGGTGAAAAATCAACGTTGCTTACTACATACATTACTAAATATATAAACAAAGAAGGAAAATGTGAATTATCTGAAAATATTCTGGATTGCAAAAATCAAAATAATAAATCGATTGCAAGCTGTCTTTGGAATATTGGATTACGATTTTTAAATAATAGAGAATGTGGAGCTCTTGAAGCTGCTGATACATTGTTAGGTATTTCTTTATATGGCACTGATCAAAATACGACAATAAAATGGCTGGATACGAATCAGATACGATACAGAAAAGTTAAAAACTTTAAAGAAATTGAAGCTCTTGATGGAAATTCTACAGACATATTTTGTTCTTCTGTAATAGATGATCATTATCCGCATAGACCGGAAGAACTTGAATCGATGTCTTTATATGAATTTGTACAATGGCATGATATTACGAAAATCAAACCACAAAGTAAAAATATTAAATATTACAAGATGAATAATGGTTATTATCTCAAACGGCGACAGCGTGGACATCTTATTAATCATTATAAACATAATGTTAATACGCGGCCAGAAAATTATTTTTTTTCATTACTTATGTTCCAACCATGGCGGAAAATAGATGAGCTTAAAAATAATTGTGATACTTATGCAGAATCATTTCACATGGTAGAATTACATCTCGTCAAAGCATTAGAGTATCATGAAAAAATGGAAGAAATGCAAAAAGCATACGAAACTGCGAAGCAATTGGTTCAACAGCTTATTGATGAAAAACAGCATATGTCTCAAGATGATCCTGATAATCCAATAGGTATTCAAAATATTCAAGCTGGCGAAGCAATGCAAGATTTTAAAGATCTTGGTGATAAAAATCATGAAGAAATTGATATATCTGAAATGATTTTAAAACTAAATGCAGACCAAAAAAGAGTATTTGATAACGTTATTAGCACTATATCAAATAAAAATTCATTGTTACGATTATACGTTAGCGGAGAAGGAGGAACTGGAAAAAGTTATTTGATTAAAACTATTAAATGTTGGATAAAACAAAATCTTCATAAGGATACTGCTATAGCGGCACCTACTGGTATAGCAGCGTTTAATATAAATGGTTTGACAATACATAGATTACTTCAATTACCCGTTGAACACGGTTCTACTCCTAAATATAAACAATTAGCTGATCATGTATTAAAAGTTTTACGAACAGATCTCAAAGATGTTATTCTTTTTATAATAGATGAAGTATCAATGATATCTAATTTAACTTTATTGTATATACATTTGCGATTATCTGAAATATTTGATACTATTGATTGTGATGATGGCTGGTTTGGTCAAAAGGATATTCTTCTATTTGGAGATTTACTTCAATTACCTCCGGTACGTGAAGATCCTGCCTTTGTAGATTTATTAAATGAAAAAATTCAAAAATTTCTTGGATCTTTAAATGCTGTTAATTTATGGACTACTTTATTTAATTATGATGAATTAACGATTAATATGCGCCAACAAGGAGATGAATTTTATCGTTAATTACTCTCGAGAATTCGTATTGATTTACTGACAAGATCTGATTGTGACATTCTCGAAAAAAGAAAAATATCCTTAAAAGGTGAATCTTTTGACGCAAGATTAGATAAATTGTGTAATTTTATTAGTAATTTACCTTCTGATACCGTTTGTTTATTGCCTACTTTTCATATGTGCGATGTTCTTAACACTGCAATGTTAAAGCGTATTGCTTCAAAGGAAATATCATTAATTGCTGAAGATGAGATTGAATGTATTCCATATATCAAGAAAAAAGTAACAAAAGTATTGACGGATAATGATGATGATAATAGTAGAACAGCTGGGCTTTCAAAACAAATTATAATTAAAATTGGAGCGAAAGTTATGATAAGACGTAATATTGATGCTAGTTTAGGTCTTGTAAATGGTGCAATTGCTACAGTTATTTCAGTTGTGCAAGATCCATCTACTAATTATATAGAAAAGATCAAACTTCTTTTACCATCGAATTTAGAATATTTTATTGAAAGAATAAATGTTAAGTTCCAAGTCATGGATAAAGCATTTGTTATTAGAAAACAATTTCCAATATCTTTAAGTTATGGTATCACTATACATAAAGCCCAAGGATTAAGTTTGCAAAATGTTATTGCGGATATGGGTAATTCTGTGTTTAGTTGCGGTCAGATTTATGTTGCATTATCTCGAGTAACGTCTCTGGATGGATTGTATTTGATTAATTTTGATCCTTCATCTGTAGTAGCTAGTGAAGAGGCAATTATTGAATATAATCGGCTAAAACGAGTACATAAACTAGAAGAACAAGTTATTGCAATTTCAAAAGAGCGTTTTTGTAAAGTTAAAGATGTGCCATGGACATTATCAAAGATAATTACTTCCGTTCAACAATCAGCTCAAAAAATTCGACAAAGAGCTTGTTGGGTATTACATGGTTTTCAAAATATTGACAATGTTTCATGCTATGCAAATACTGCATTGCAGTGTTTATTTAATTTAAATATTATTAGAAAACAATTATTTAAATCTGATAAATTAGATGTTTTAAGTATATTAGCGCATCAATATGAAAATGGAATACATAATTTGAATACTTATACAATACGGGAATATTTAGGGGAATATTTTTCAAATAGTATTAAACGAGATGTATTTGATTTTCTTACATCTCTTTGTATAAAATATGATTTTATAAAAAATTTGGTGGAGCATCAAGTTATTTCTACTAGTCGATGCAAATTATGTGGTAATACAAAAGTTACTATTACTAACAATGTTATTCTTTCAATTTCTATTGATAATTTAAAGAAAAAAAGTTTTAATCTTAATGATTTATTAAATATTTCATTTTCATATTGGTTTGAATTATATGATAAATTATGTGAACGTTGTGGAGGAAATGAGTTATTGTGTAAGAATGAGATAAATCTAACAAAACAGATAGTTATTATACGTTTAAATTTGTTTTTATTACAAAACAACATATTAGTAAAAGTACCACAAAAGTTTAATTTATGCGCTGTACCGACAAGTAAAATATTAATAGCTGGACAGACATATAAAGTTATGAATGTTATATTTCATCACGGTTTATGTATTGAAAACGGTCATTTTACAAATATGTGTAGAGAAGCATCATCTAATATTTGGATTGAAATTGATGATGTGCAAATTACAAAAAAGCAGTGGCCTAGAGGTGCTAAATATATTTATATACTATTTTTAGAAAAAGTTAGTAATAAATAATACATATTTATTAATTAATATATTAAAATATAAACGTTAATTTTAATAAATATTTAACAAAGTAATTATAAATTGAGTTGAAAGAATTACAAGCAAGTTTTTAAGTTCATTGATTGATTCATCTCACGTGTTAATACTTTCATATACAAAGCCCGGGAATTATAATATAAAAAATTGTATAATGTAACTCAATTTAAGTCATATATAATAATTTTTTATTGCAAAAATATATATACTCTAAATAAGATGCTTAATACTACAAAATGCGTGATATCCGAACAAAATTACCTTTTTTAAAAAAAGGTAAAAAAAGGCGCCAAGTGTGGGTCCCTAAGAAAAAAACTATTATATTAGGTAAATTGTCTTACTGTTTTATTGTCTTTTCTACACAAATAATGATATAAAGTAAATGCGCCAATTATAAAAATATTTGTACAAAATTTATTTATTAATTATAACTTTTTATTAAAATATTTAATAATAAACGGGCTTGATGATCAAATAATTAAATGATTAAAATCAACCAACGGGATTATAGTAAAGCAAAAACTTGGCGTGCCCGGCTCGTTGAAACGCAGTGACCCATCAATGTTATACAATATGGAAATTATTTATAAAAATAAAATAGAAAAAAAATAACCTATTAAAAACTTTACAAAGATAAAAAAGATATGTCAAGTACATAAACGTATTCAAAAATAATACGAATTAGCCAAGTATATTTGAAAAAAGACTTAGGAAAATTCTATAAAATCTATTAAAAAATTATTTAAAAATGGAATAATAACAAATAATGAAGCAAAAACTGATAGATAGTAAAACAATACTTAAGCCACATTAATCTCATTCTTGTGTATATATTTATTGATATCAATAACATAGGGTCTTGGAAATATAGAAAAAATGCGAGCCGGGCACGCCAAGTTTTTGCTTTACTATAATCCCGTTGGTTGATTTTAATCATTTAATTATTTGATCATCAAGTCCGTTTATTATTAAATATTTTAATAAAAAGTTATAATAAATAAATTTTGTACAAATATTTTTATAATTGGCGCATTTACTTTATAACATTATTTGTGTAGAAAAGACAATAAAACAGTAAGACAATTTACCTAATATAATAGTTTTTTTCTTAGGGACCCACATTTGGCGCCTTTTTTTACCTTTTTTTAAAAAAGGTAATTTTGTTCGGTAAATATAACGAGAATATTAATATAGCTAACTATACTAAAAACTATACTAAAAACTATACTATATGATGATTTTATCTGTATGTTTCAGGTACGAAGGAAACACCATGCCTCTGGATCACCCGCAATTTATAGGAGTATCAATGGGATTAATAAAAATCAATAAATCCATTTACAAAATATGAGATTCTTTTAAGCGAAGAAGTATCATTACTCTCTTCGCTATGAGAACCTTGTGTAATGTTATGGTGTTTCTGCAGAATGATTACAACATAATTTTTTTTAATTAGTATTTTATTGTTTATATGTACGATAATGTATAGCTGACTATATGTATATGTGAAAATAAGTTTAAAGAAACAAGAAAGAATTTAAATAAAAAAAAGCAAAAATGATTTCATTATTATTACTATGACACTCGTAATATTTGTACTTTATGCTATGTAATTTAATTTTGAATATGCATAAAATTCAGTCTTATAGTACGTATAAACAATAAAATACTAACAATTAAAGATGCAACGTTTTTTCCCTGCGGGCGTGCGTAAAGATTGCGGTCGAGATCAAGAAAGACGAATCCAGAGACACTTTTATAACATGAACGTATAATATATTTCATTAAATTTATTTTTTACTAGTTATGATGATATTTAAAGATAAACGCAAACAATTATAATATAAATAAGCTTCGAAACACTGTGACATTTTAATATAAATGCAAGGAATTATAATATGAATTGTATCCGAAATACAGAAGGACCGGATTTACTACTGATAGAGCGCGCATTGATTATGGCTGGTTCGGTTGCGGACTTTGATTGGCTGTACGCGGTTCGCATGCGTCAAAATTGGTTGTGCTGTCAACGTCTCGTAACGCGGAACTTTCGAAACACGGCGAGCGGTGCGTTCACTTTTAACATAAGATTTTTCTTCAGCGACATCCAGTAAACATTTTACTTTCTAAAACTTTCCACTTATTCTACCTGATATATCAAATATACTTTTTACCTTTAAGGGGTAGTTTTCACCCCTCAGAGTGAACCTTGGCCGATAAAAAAAAATACGTGTGAAATATTTTTCATAGTTTTACAAATGTGTAAAGTTTCATTAAAATCGGAGAGTGACACTTCCGTAGGTTTACTTGTGAGTATATACCCAGTGGTTCAGAAGCACCAGTAGCCGAGAAAAAGAAAGATAGCTTTCGGTACTATGACTAAATGGAATTCTTAAATGACTCAATGATTTCCAGGCCGTAAGTCCACGATTCTACAATTTTAATATCAACAGTTTATAATACATATAAAATAGATAATTATTTTTAAATATACATATATTTTGCAGTTCTAAAAGTAACGTTGCAGAGAACACGTCACATGCTTTCGATTTCAACGAAGAAAAAGTTGCAGTAACTCTAACTTCAACAAATGTTTAGTGGAAAATGAAGAGGATAGGGAAGAGAATACATCAGAAATAAAGTTAAGTGTGTCCGATTTTAGCAGCTTCTCGGAGCACACTAAACGTAAGTAGATAAGTTTTACTTTGACACTGAGAAGTAACTTATATCTGAATCAAAGCAGATCTTGATTAATAATATTCTGTGTAAATTTTTATTTTTATTTTTTTACAATTTCTAGTCCAAACTACAAAAATTTTATCGGTCTTGAAATACAGTCCAAAGCCAGAATATGTAATTTCACAAATTAAAATGATAAGGAATTTAATAATATCGATATTAATCGGCTTATTATATTATGTTTTAGATCCAAGAAAGCAGTCATTTAATGCTGAATTTAAGAAGGACTTGTTAAAACTATTTTCAGAAGATACAAAAACTTATGACGGTGTTGAAAGATTTTTGACTCAACTGGGCGATATTTTAAGAAAATTGCCATATAAAAGTAGAAGGCAATTTGAAACTAAAATTTTGATGAATGCATTAAAAATAGAAAAAAAGGCAGGACTTTTATAATTTATATTTTTAAAAGAACTTATATTTCAATGTAAACATTCTTTTTTATGACAAAAAAGTTATAAAATACAAAACTGTAAAATAGAATAAAAATATTACATGTTTATTTAAGTAGTTAATTAAAATATACATCCACTTTCTTACAGATTTCATTTAAAATTCATTATTCACCGCTTTCTCTCATTGCTATTGTACAGCGCCTTTATTTACAAATTAATTGGCAAATCTTTCCCTGTAAACTATGGATTGTGCGAATTAACATTTCGGTTAACTTGATTTCGTATATTTCTGATGCCAAGCGCTGTTTGCTGCCTATCATATCTACTATATTGTGTAGTCTTTCTTGAGGACGTTTTTCAAGTTTCTTAGTGATGATGAAATTGTGTAAGCAGACCGTGGTCAACACCATTTTTTTGGCTTTTAAGACATAAGTATTAATTGGCCTTCGAAAAATTTGCCATCTCGATACAAGTATGCCAAAAGCACTTTCAATAACTCGTCTGGCCCTACTGAGACGATAATTAAAAATTTTTTTTCAATCTAGCTGTGAACTTTTTGGATAAGGTCGCATCAAGTATGATGATAGCAGGTATGCCTCATCGGCTACCAATGGCAACTCATATTGATCAATTACAGAAGGTGAAGGCACATTTAAAGAGTTTGCATCTAGCCTCGATTTTATTTTGTTAGTAGCAAAAACTCCAGCATCACTACGACGACCCTCTGCTCCTATGTCTACCAAAATAAACTGATAGTGCGCATCTGAAATGCCAGTGAGATTGAAGCTGTGGGCTTTCTTGTAATTGTAATTTTAAGGAAAAAATTACAAAATCCAAGAATACTTTTGATAAATTCAACTTAAGTGATATTTTTTTATAACGAAAAAATCAAATCAAAGATAAAACTTTAGATCAAATTCAACCTAAGTAATATACATTCCTAAAATAGTATGACTTGGATTATTAAAGTAACAATTATTTTTAATAAAAAATTATTGTATTCACATACACACAAATTAATTTTTCTACAAAAATAACGATATGTAAATATTTTGCGCCAATTAAGAGTGAACATTACAAAATGAGTACGTGTAAAGTTTTTTCTTTACAAAAATAATGATATGAAGAAATATGCGCCAATCTATAAAAATAGATATTTATTCTTTGGCTGGCATTCATAGTTTGATTTTTTATTAAGCTTGTATCAAACTAGAGATTAATATTGGAATGGGATTGAATTGAAATGTAATTAATTAGGAACAAAACCAATATTCTTTAACTTTGCCTTGAATGGTCAAATTCCAATAAATATTTTATTATAGAAACTTGGCGCCGCTAAACCGAATAATTTGCCAACTCTCTTTCTTTTTTTTTTTTTGTGCGTGTATCTGAATGTCTGTGTGCATGTGTTTAGTATATAACTTAGTTTATAAGGAAGCAATTTTTAATATCTTAGTCTTTTATGCCTGCTTATGTTCAAATGATATCTCTCTTTCTCTTTCTTTCTCTCATGCGTGGGTGTGTAATGTTACACGTATTATTTAATTATATAAATTAATTTGTAAAAAAGCGATTTTGTATTAAAACAAATTATTCGGTTTAGCGGCGCCAAGTTTCTATAGTAAAATATTTATTGGAATTTGACCATTCAAAGCAAAGTTAAAGGATATTTATTTTGTTCCTAATTAATTACATTTCAATTCAATCCCATCCCAATATCAATCCTTAGTCTGATACAAGCTTAATGGAAAATCAAACTATGAATGCCAGCCGAAAAATAAACATCTATTTTTATAGATTGCCGCATATTTCTTTATATCATTATTTTTGTAGAGAAAAAAATTAACACTTATTTTGTAGTGTTCACTCTTCATTGGCGCAAAATATTTACATATTATTATTTTCGAAGAAAAATTAATTTGTGTGTGTGAATACAATAATTTTTTATTTTAAATAATTGTTACTTTAATAATCAAAGTTATACCATTTTATGAATGTATATTACTTAGGTTGAATTTGATCAAAAGTTTTATCTTGGATTTGTGATTTTTTTTGTTATAAAAAAATATCACTTAAGTTGAATTTATCAAAAATATTCTTGGATTTTGTGATTTTTTCCTCAAAGAAAAACCACACACTTGGCGTGTTTTTTTTACCTTTTTTAAAAAGATACTTTTGTTTGGATATCATGCATTTTGTAGTATTTATAAATTATATATTACTTAGGTTGAATTTGATATGATCAAAAGTATTATCTTGGATTTTGTAATTTTTTAAATATATTACTAGTAAAGTAAAGAATAAAAATTAGTATTATTAAAAACATTTATTTAAAGTTTTATTCAAGCTAATTAATAATTGTGAATATTGATTGACAATTACAGCAATATTTAACTGATCCACAATTCTATATCACACAACATCTCTTCTATCTCATGAATACCAATGTAAAATCTGAATCATGTCACTCTCTGATTAATTAATTTTACATTGATGTTGATGATTAAATAGATGAGGTGTGACATAGAGTTAGGCATTGGTTAATTATTGAGAATGTTGTAAGGATTCAGGACCATCTTTTGTCACTAAGATACTACAGAAATTATATATATTACTAGTAAACCAAAGAATAAAAATTAGTATTATTAAGAACGTTTATTTAAAGTTTTAATTAAGCTAATTAATAGTTGTGAATATTGATTGACAATTACAGCAACATTTAACTAATCCACAATTCTAAATCACACGACATCTCATCTATCTCATCGACACCAGTGTAAAATCTGAGTTATATATGTTGCTCTCTGATTAATTAATTTTACATTGATGTTGATGGTTAAATAGGTGAGGTGTGACGTAGAGTTGTGCGTTAGTTAAATATTGATAACGTTGTAAGGATAAGAATGGGAGCGTCCGAAATGGCCACGTTTGAAATGGCCAAGCGTAAATTTGACCACGTTCGAAAAGGCCACGTTCGGAATGGCCACGGGAAATATTGTACGTAGTTCAATTTGCCCACGTTTGAAACGGCCACGTCCGAAACGGCCACGTTTGAAATGGCCACGTTTGGAATGGCCACGAGAAATATTGCACGGATTTCAATTTGCCAACGTTCGAAACGACCACGTCCGAAACGGCCACGTCCAAAATGGTCACGTTCGAAATGGCCACGTATGTTTTACATAATTTCTAGTACAATGCACATGGGTTAACGACTTAGATGGGGTGGGTGCGGGAGGGGGGCCGAAGGCCCCCCCTTGCTCTTCCCCCATGTGTGTGTGTGTGTGTGTGTGTGTGTGCGCGCGCGCGCGCGCAAATCATTTTTTGCACCACATGAGTTTGCAACTTTCCACGCAAACAAGAAAAAAATCATTCCAAACATGACCGTTTCAAACGTTTCATAACCAATTTTGAACGTGACCAATTTGAACATGGCCATTTCGAACGTGGCCATTCCGAACGTGGTCATTTCGGACGTGGCCATTTCGAACGTAGCCATTTTGAAACGTGGGCAAATTATATTTACTCATAAGAACCATCTTTTGTCACCAAGATACCAGCATTATATATTACGTTATTAGCAGGGTTGGAAAGTAACGCGTTACTTGTAACGTCGTTACCGTCACCGTTACTTTTTTTCTGTAACGATTTGGTAACGCCGTTACTTTTCTTTTTTAGTAACGAAAAAATGACGTTATATTTTCTTTTGTAACGAGTAACAAAACGCAGTTACTTTTATTGTTACTTTTAAATATAAGGCCGGTACATAAACGTGGAAATACTTACCGTCTTCCCACCAAACACTAAGTTACATGTAACGTACCTGTTAGTTGTAATTTCCCACTCAACAATGTAATTGTAATATAACACGTGTGTTATATTGCAATTATGTTATTGAGTGGGAAATTACAACTAACAAGCACGTTACATGTAACTTTGTGTTTGCTGGGTTGCTAAGCAAGCAAGAAGACTAAAGAACAGGAGAGAAAAAAAATTTTTGCATCTAAAAAAAGAATTCATCTTAGAAAAAGATTTATTTTTGCATCTAAAGAAGAATTCATATGTTACGTCCAGCCTTAAGAAACCTAATTTGTTTCGAATACGCAGGTAAGGCAAGGAGGGACGCAACAAAACTTATAGAATTCCCGTAGGCACACAATAAGAGAGGGTAGGTGCCTCGGGTTGAACGCACTTTTTACAACGCAGAATATGGGTCAGCGTGCCCTTTCAAGCCCGTTATAACCCTGTTTCTGTGTCATGCGCTCGTGGTCCAAGTTTTGAGTCAGTGAATTGAATCACTTTAACTCGGGACTGGACCTTGTGCAATCTTTGATTAGGGAGTGGAGATCCGGGGGTGGTTTTTGAAATTAAATAGTTAATGAAAATTATTTAAAAACTACATATAAAGAATTTATTTGAACGTTTTGTACATTAGAATAAGCGCTGAAGTCATGTTTTATAAAAATAGTATTAATACTGTCGGTATAATATTGGGTAGATTTGCATGGATACAATAATAATTTTAATGCTGGTTAACATAATGATAAATAAGAAATTTAATATTAAAAAATGAAAAAGGTGACAGAATAATAATTTGAATAATGAATAGGGCAACATACATAATAATAATAGTTTATAAATCGGCTAGCATGATTACAAAAATAATTCGAAAAATCGGCTAATATAATCACAGATAATCGAAGATTAGATATTATAATTACAAAATAATTTGAAAGATCGGCTAAAAAGCTAATACAATTATTTTTTCTTTTCTAAATCGGGAGGAGATTTGAATGTCAAGGTAACTCTTCTACGGTGGCGTATGAAGGGGGAAAGAAGTTATAGAAAAAGTCGGCGGGGATAGCAAAAGGATCGAAATAGTAAGTGTAAATACTAAGATAGGGTCGTTAGAAGCGAGGGCGGGTAGAATGTCTAAAAGGACTTCTGGGTCGATCGCTTCCGGATTAATTGTAAGGTCGCGGAAATGGTGGAGAAAAGGATCTATTTTGAGGGGGAATTGTTCTAAAATTTTTAATAAGGAGGTTTGGGTGCCATCATAATAGTAATATCTTGGACGGGGAGGTAGGAGGGGGAATTCGGCTAAAAACTCAAGGGATAGTGTGGGTGAAGGTGGCGGAGGAACCTCTTCTGGTTCGGGAGAACTGATAGGGGAATAGTGAGGTGAGGGAAGAAAAGGTGAAGAAAATTGTCTATTGTTAGAATCCGAGACCGTGGCGAAATTACGGGTGTTGTGGGTGCTATCTTCGGATGTTTGGACGATGACAGCCTCTGAATTCGCGCACCGGAACGGCCGGTCGGACTCTCGAGCAACAGGCTCTGAATCTGCGCACCGGAACGCTCGGTCGGACTCTCGAATGACTGTCTCTGAATCCGCGCACCGGAACGGCCGGTCGGACTCTCGAAGGGCAGGATCGAAGTCCGCGTTTCCCATCGAAGGTGAACAGCCCTCTGAACGCGAAGTGAGCGTGGTAGGGTCCGGATAAGCGCGAGCCCGCCTGATCGCCCATCTCCGTTTTCTCTTTAGGTTCGACCGATTACGATGGAAGAAACTATTGTCCACTACAATTTTAAGTTTTATTTTACATAACGGAAATCGGGACCCGGTGAAAATTTATGTCTAGAGACTTACTACTTTTCGGGATGTTTCCTCTGGGGGGAGCATAATCCGGAGTGCCGATCTTTGGGTACTCGGGCGGTTCTCGGTTGGCCGGAACAAGTTAGTCCGTCAGGACTCTAGGCTGGTGGAACTGGAGAGTGATAACCCACGGAAGTACACCAGTGTACTCACTTCACTTGCGGTTCGCTTTTGTTCGACACTTAATATTTGTCCCGACTCGCACTCGAGCAATCGTGAAAAATCGTGAATTGGCGAACTCGCGAAATTTTTGGACTCGCACTTGGTCAAGAGTAAAAAGCGGAAAAGCTGATCGCGGTCTTTGGGATCGCGTTTTATACTCAATTTTCCGAAGGGAAGGTGTAGACGGTGTTATTCTTGGATTGGTGGGCCCTTTCAAAACCACCAAATTTGGAGCTTGTCTATTGGGAACTCGCGAAATTATTATTTCGTAGAGATGATCAGCTATTGGTCCATCTCTTTTCGTCTCCGCCCGATTTGGTTTTGGTTTTGAGTATAGGAGAGGGATGTTTATAATTTTCGCTTCTCTTATCTTTAGGTCACTCAAACAAACAAGCAAGCAAAAAAAGGGTCTTTATGTCTTTCTGTAGAATTTTAGTGAGAAACATACTCTTATTGATTGAGCGCGGACAGCGTTTTTGCTGTGAATAATAAATTTTTATAGTTTCCAGAGGTTCCTTATTTGAAGATTTTAATTTCATTGAGTTTCAATATTTCCCTTTTCCTTTGCTTAGCATGGGTAGTCTAGAATTAAAAAAAATAAATAATAACTTTATTACCGAATATTACTCTAACAATGCCCTGGATCGGGTACCGATCCAGGGCATTGTTAGAGTAATATTCGGTAATAAAGTTATTATTTATTTTTTTTAATTCTAGACTCGACATTGCCCCAGACTTCCCGAAAGAATTAAATCATATCTAACGGTCGCTTTCAAAATAGTTTACAGATGGGGAACTATGCATTTGTTTGATCACTATTTCCTTCGGTTTATGTATTTATTATTTCTAAAAAAAAAATTTTAATTGTCGCTATATCTCACAAACTTGTGCGTGACGATAGAGCGATCCTCTGCAAACATTTCTTGCTTTCGGCGACCGTTAGAATACGATTCCTCTTACTTAATTATTTTCCTTACAAGGACAACGAGAAGAAAAACGTTAAGTCCCGGACGTAACACGTAATTGGTGACATAAAAAAAATTATTAAAAAAATTATTTTGAATTCTTTGTGCTATCTGGATAATAGGTATATGAATAGGTAAACGTTTAAAGTGTACGAAGTATATAAAAATTGTAATATGTATAATAATATAGATATGCACTAAAAATATATAAAAGTATTTAAAGATAAATATCTTCCAATTTTATATTCTGTACGTCTTAGTATCCTATTTTATAGATCTGTCTTATCATTAAGAAGTAACGAAAAGTAACGATTTTTTGTTATTTTTAAAGTAACGGTAACGCGTTACTTTTTACAACCGGTAACGAGTAACGGTAACGAGTTACTATTTATCAAGAGTAACGGTAACGGTAACGAGTTACTTTTAAAAAGTAATTTTCCCAACCCTGGTTATTAGTATCGCGCTGTGCGTTCACTTGGTGCGAGACACTACCGTGTTTCTTGATACCAAAGAATAAAAATTAGTATTATTAAAAACGTTTATTTAAAGTTTTATTTAAGCTAATTAATAGTTGTGAATATTTATTGACAATTGCAGCAATATTTAACTAATTCACAATTCTATATCACACATCTTATCTATCTCATTGAAACCAGTGTAAAATCTGGGCTTCTTACTCACTGATTATTTAATTTTACATTGGTGTTGTTGATTAAATAGATGAAATGTGACGTAGAGTTATGTATGTGGTTAAATATTAAAAAGTTTAAGTATAAGAAGCATCTTTCCCAAGCAACACATATTAGTCAAGTTGATGTCAAAAAGACATCAAATTGACTCGAAATTCGTCATTGATTCAAAATGACTTTAACTTGATTGTATTTTGACCTAATGCTTTTTTATTTATTTCCATTATATTTGGTATGTAAGTGAATTATTTGCATAAATTCATATAGATAAAGTGATATCTGTAAATAAATGAACGGTATTATGAGGTTGACATAATATCATTTTAACTTGGTTAATTTGATTTTATCTTCTCACCTCTATACGTAGATCAGGCTTTCAAAATATCTCAAAAAGTATCAGTTTTACAAAAATGTTGCAAATAAAATTGTAATATAATGTTAAAAAATGTATTTATTAATTAAACTAATCAGTTTAAGCAATAATTCAATATACTATAGCGCATTAGGATTTTTATAATTTATTATAAATTTGACAACACTAATATTTAAACAAGTGCATTATATAACTACAATTAACATTTTTTTAAATTAATATTTATATTAATAAAAAATTAATTAATATTTATATTAATTTACCATAACTATTAATTTCAATTTAAATAAGAATTAATTTTATTTAATTTAATAAAATAATATAATCAATATTAATTTAATATTAAATATAAATTAAATAAATAATAATTAATATTTATTAATTAACAAATAATAAAGTTACGCAATCGGTTACTTGATCAGTTTTGAGTTATATTTACATAACGAAAAGGAAACGGAAAGAGACAGTAGATCTCCCACCACTCGCGTAGCCTGCGCGTGAGCATCTGCGAGAGAAGCACGGACGTGTGTATACTGTGTTCAAAATTGCTGTGAGTACTGAAAATCTATACGTGTACGTAACGGAAACTATAGATTTTCAGTACTGACAGCAATTTTGAAACACAGCCTAAACCGTCACGAGTCCGTCGATCAGTGGACTTTTCTGGCCACAACCACAACTACAAAGAAAAGTGAAAAACTTCGAGTGTGCGTGAACACGTTGTGTCATTTTCCGGTGCTTTTTTTTACAACATTTTAACATGGAAGATAGACCGGTAAATACTTGAGACTTATTTTTGTTCATATTTTTATTTCTTATAAATAATTTTGCCCAGTCACTCTAACCTAACCTAATCTAACCATGTAACAACGAGGCGTGGGTAACAAAGTTAATTGTTAGATTGTTTGACAGTCGAAATTTTAGTCGGGTGTAAATAAAAAAAAAATAGATAGATTTATTAAATAATTGATGATTTTTTGTTTCATTTTTTGTATGTTTTATTAGCAACACAGACGTACTTGGCGTCGTGCTGCTCGTATTGAAGCAGTCAGGCGATTGAATCTTCAACGTATCTCAGAAAGAGCTGCACAAATAGAAATTGCTAATAATAACACGAATCTCGCAGGCAATGGCATGCCGCAGGCAGAATACCCCAATAATTATGTCGATAAGAGTAATGACATTGAAGAAGAAAATTTCGATCTGCACGATGCATTGGTGGATCACAACATTGATTTTGAAGAAAATGACGAGTCAAGTGATGACAATGAGTATAGTGAGAATCCAGACATTATAGTAGAAGATGAGGAAAATATGTGGATCAATCAAATTAATCTTGAAAACGATCTCATTGTAAATGATAGACGAATTAGTGCGTATTTGTTGAGGAGTCTTAAGATATGGGGAATAGGACATGTAAGGGGACAGAAAATTAATGAGTTATTACAAATCCTAAGCGTTGTCTTCCCAGAACTTCCAAAGGACTACAGATCTCTTCTAAGTACTCCTCGAAGCATACCTGTGAAAAATATTGGAAATGGACAATTGTGGTACAAGGGTATCAGATCCAATATTCGATCAAAATTGTCAAAGGAATATTTTGCTGCTAATCAAGAAATTGTGATGGATGTCAATATTGATGGAATGAAACCCTTTCCGCAGAGTCATTCTCAAAAAGAATTTTGGCCTATTTTGGGGAATTTTGCCAATCAGGATGCACCATTTATTATAGCAGTATTTTATGGTGACGGCAAACCTAATAACTTGAATCTATTTCTGGAAGAATATGTTGCAGAAGTGTCTGATCTTCAAGAAAATGGTTTTGAATTTAATGAGACTATTTATCCGTTTAGAGTAAGAAATTATGTTCTGGACGCCCCTGCTCGAGCTTTCGTCAAATACTGCATCGGGCATGGTGGAACTTTTGCCTGTGAAAAGTGTTGCGTCAGAGGTTGCAGGTATAGAAGTCGCGAAATTTTTATTGATATGAATGCCAATCTTAGATCTGACGAATCATATAATGTCAGAGAAAACCCTGAACATCACACTGGTGTGTCACCATTAGAAAGGATTGGAACTGGAATGGTCTCCCAATTACGATACGTACGATATGATACGTTGGCGAAGGAAAATATTCCTGCAACGGTATTCAATGAATCACAAAAGAAGCAATTTAAAGCAACTTGTATCAAATTGATAAGTGATAATAAATTCAGTCCAACGAAAAACCTTGGTGAAGCATCTTCTTTATATAAAATTGTCGTAGATGATGATAAGTATTCATCAGATTCAGTCGCATCAACAGAACAGAATACTCCGTTTTATACCCAACAGAATACATTTTTGGATAAATCAAAGGAGAAAATTTCAAGAAATTTCATGTCGTTACAGAACAGTGAGTTTATACAGATTTATACCGATTTCTTAAATGCATCTTAGAAAAAGAATTCTATTAACAGCTTATTTTTCTTAATACAAGGCTTATTTGTTTCTAATACAAGGAATACATTGTTTTAGCCAATTCATCCGAATCAGTATATTCGGGATCCAGTGTCGAAATGGTGAAAATGGAATTACTCCATGAATTGAACAGTAAGCTGGATTTTATCATGATTCAAAATCAGCGACTCATGAAGAAGCTATATCCGGAAGAAATTGCGCTCAAGAGACCTAATAATGTTCCATCTCTCCCACTCCAATCTGAGGATGATTTCGAAAATTTCGAAAAATTCTTGCAAAGTGAAATTAATTTCATCAGCACAGTTAATAATTTTTTAAATTCGTCTACTTATAAGAAATTGTTCAAGAACGATATAACTTATTTTAACTTTTTTTCTTAGGTGGATTTTTTTCCATGCGCTTGTTCTTGATTGTGTGATGGAGGGAAAGGCAACAGGAAAATTAATGAGACGATGTATATCGAACCGTCTCTCCAGAATGATGAGTTGGAGTGGGACCAACAAAACAAAACTTAACTTCCAGAAATCAAAATTAAAAGAAGTAATATTTTGTGAGTATTATTTCAATTAATGCTTGTAATGTTTTTTTTTCTCAAGCTCAATATTCATGCAATCCATATTTTTTCAGGTTCACTTCTCAAGTTGTATCCTGGTAGTAAACTCTTAGAAGCCGAGGCTACTATGAAAAGATGGTTAAACACGAGTGCACAGCGCTTGGTCATCGATTAATTCTTCGTGTTTTTTTGAAGTATTTGCAATTATGCTTACAGCTTTATTTTCAATCAATAATTTTGTGATATTTGTAAGTTTAAGATTTTATATATACAAATTTCTATTTTTTTTATATACGGAATGAATCTTAACTGTTCTAAATTTTTTTTTTACGGGAAATGGATTACCCAGATAGCACAGAGTTAAAAAAGAACTCAATTATATGTCACTAATTATAAATTCTTTTTGAGATGCAAAAAAAGTTCTTTTTACAAAAAGAATTCTTTTTACAAAAAGAACTTTTCCATCTCAAAAAGAATTCATAATTGATGACATACAATTGAATTCTTTTCGAACTCTCTGTGCTATCTGATTACCAACTGCAAACTTAATTCACGACATATGTATGTGCATATGCCGTACATGTGTGTATAAAGATGTTACAGTTGGTAATCTATTCTATAGTAAAAAATTGAAACAATCGTTAAAATTCATGTATATGTTTCTTTTTGTTTATATATTTTATTGATGAAATTATTTTGAAAAATTGTTTGTATTCATTGTATTTTATTAAATAAGTTTAAGAGATTACAATAAGTTTGAGAGATTCTGTAACTTTTCTACAGATTTAAAAGATATTATACTGTATGAGATATATATATAACACGCAGATGGTTTATTAGTAGAAAATTAAGTGTAGAAAAATAAAGCGATTACACTTGAGACCTATTACTTATTGTATTTTTTATCGTGACCGCGACACACATTATATCATGTTTGTGGAATAGTTTCTATCTATTTAGGCAAACCTGCATAATTACATAACTATATAAGTAAAGAAAATAATTCAATTGCATTTCTATTATAAATTGTGATTGAAATTTTCTTTATGACTACAATTATGTAGTTATACAAGTTTACCCTGGTGAAAATGTAAAATCGGAGCTTAAGTCGAATGTAAAGAGAGAGTAATAGAAGCGTTAACAAACCTTCTATGAAACGTAAATTGAAACAATGAAATGTAAAAGAAGTGTTAACGCTTCTTTTACATTTTAATGTTTCAATTTACACTTCGTAGAAGGATAATTAGTTAACGCTTCTATTACTCTCTCTTTACATTTGACTTACGCTTAGATTTTACATTTTTGCCAGCGTATGTATAAATTCATTAAAATAGTCAATGTGATGTCATTTTGACGTCCAAATGACATCAAAAATTGGTCAATATTGAGGGACTGATTGATGTCAAAATGACTTTGTTTTATTTGACCTCAAGTTGATGTCAGTTTGATGTCATCTTGACTAATATGTGTTGCTTGGATTTTGTCACCAATGTATGGGCAATTATTATCAATTAAAAACCGAAAGTAAACGAAATGGGCAAATTTTTTTTATTTTATGATTCTTACTTCTTACTTCTACTTCATTACTCCTGCTGACATTGTAGACCTTGCATTAAACATAACGGTATAATATGCATTATTACTTCAGGAACTGTTATAACAACATAACCTCATACTGCACGTCACTTCATGCGAACCTTTGGCGACCCACATACCCCATTACACACGATGCAAACGCCGTAGTGATGATACGAATGGCTGGGTTCCGTTTTATTACACACATGATTATTAACGTTAAATATTATGCGTGAAATAGAACGTTGCCCAAGAAGCATGCGAATGTGACCGCTGCTAATGCCATCATGCTACTATATTTCGTCGGTATGACAGATTTCTAAATAACCTGAGGCGGGTTTATAGTACACAAGCGCCTCTTTTATCAAAAGTGTGAAAGTGACATTTTCTGATCTGAGAGGTCGATGACAATGACGTTTGTTACATGAAAATTTTGACAGTTTTCTTATACAAATAGTTTTCTTATACACATCGACCCCAAGCTTTTGATTGAGCCTAGAAGTCGATTCGTTTCTGAGATTCGATAATCTCGATTGCTCGCAAGTCACATACTCATGTAAAGAGCACAGTCGGGCTCGTGCTGCGCGTTTATTTGGCGCGAGCGACTACCGTGTTTCTTAAGAATAATAAAATGAGCCACTGTAAGGAGGAGCCTGTAATTTGATTTTAAATTAGTCTATTTTATGAATGTTAAATACAAAAAATGTCTGGATAAATTATTATACTTTTATTAAAATGTGTTTCCCATCTATTGCTCTAATACAGTGAGGGAAATTCACATTGCTTCAAAATCTTCTGCAATCTTTGTCCTTGTTTGGTAGTGGCATAACTAAATCCTTTATTTTCAGCCAGATTTCATTATAAGTTTCATAAATTATTTGCGAAACAGTGTTTGCAGAAATTCGAAATGCGTATCTTATTGATCTCATGCTATTTCCACTAGCTAAATATCAAAAGCAAATTTGCAGTCTTGTATAAGAAGCAATTGGTTTTTTAATTTTTTTTTTCAATTCCAGGCTTTATTGTTGGAAGAAGATGGTCGAAGGTGTTAACATTCATTCTTAAATAATTAAAATGGAACAAATTATCAGTTTCCCTCAACATAGTAATTAAATTGTCGCTATCATCTTGACGAAACCGCTGCTCTACTGAATAAATGGGCCTGACCCATACACTTCTTTTGTGTGATTTTTTTTTCATAAGCCAACATAAATTAAATGTAGTTTGATTAAAGTTAAGCTCACCTTTTCTTTTCGATATTGCATCACTGGAGTTTTCAAATATATATTTGTTAGGTGCTTAATAACATCAGTCACCATTATTAATTTATTATCCATGATAAACAATTATAATACTTGTAAACTTGTTTGGAAACTAATAAAATTAATTAAAATGAGCAATAAGCATCAAGAATTAAAACAATGACGCATTACGCATAATTTCAGCGTGCTATATATTCACACGATGTTGAAAAATGACAGTAATGCGTTAAAACGGTTGTTACGTCCAGCCTTATGGAATTTAAACTTTATTATTTGGGTTATGAGGATACTTCAAAGGAAGGGAAAAAAGGACGTAACGAAACTTACCATTCCCGCAGGTACGCAAGAGAGACTGACTGACTGACTGAGCATTTATTAATGTTCTAGGGCATAATCCTCTAAGAACAGTCGTATAGTATACATAATCAGAGTAAAGCGTGAATCGTACAATAATATTAATAGTGAACATAGGAACTAGTACAAAGATAGAATATAATCGTAAAACATTGCGCATAGAAGTGACAGGCTGAGAGTTAAATGTACGTAATTAGAGAGATATGCATAAGTGAAATACATTAGTAAAGTAAGCGTACAAAATAGTGTAATATACATACAGGTAGTAGGCAGAATAAGTTTTACATTATTAGAGAAAAACGCAATAATATAGTACATTAATAAAACAAAATAAGCGTGAGAAACATACAATATGCATATAGATAATTATGCAAATGAAAACTAAGCTACATGTTTAGAAAAAAGAACGTGTCAAGGTTATTAAAATTATTCAATGGCAAACACGACAAGCGAGTGGAGGATACGAAAGACAACAAGCATGTGAACTGTAACTTACAATTTATTGTTGTGTTGTATTGGTGTACAAATTGGACTAAAGTAAAGCAGAGTAAGTCAAAAGAACTTTAGGTTTCTTAGCGAACTGGAATTAATTAGTATACAAAAAAAGGGGGAGAGAAAGAACAAATATTAATTAAAGTTACTAGGAATAATTTTAGCTGAAATGAAGAAGAAAATTTAATGAGTGTATTAAGGCGTCAATCGCATTGTATTAGGCATTGATTGCATTGTATTAGGCGTCGGTCGCCTCTGACCTCAAGAGGACGATTGACGTGAGCGCGGGGCTGTAGCCGTAAATCGAAGATCGCCTCTGACCTCGAGAGGACAATCCTCGTGGGAGAAATGTTACCTGTCGCCTCTGAATTCAAAAGAACGCAGATGATATCAGCTAGCCGCCTCCGCAGCCGTATGCCCAAATGCCAAAGCCTCTGTACCTCAAGAGAACGGTTAATAAGTAATACTGGTTATGTCCATGAACTTCTCATAATGGCACAAAAGAATCACGAGAGACTGATGTTGCTAACCCAAAAAACGTGTGCGCTTTCTTTCCGAATCATATACACACTGAAAAACGACTCCCAGCCGGGGGCTTATCGCGCGAGCTCGCCCGAGAGCCCACGAACCCGTCCGAACCGTACGGACCCGTCCTAATTTATCCGAGGGCGCTCGAAGCGACGACCGAGACCTATCGATAGGAAAATCAAGAAGTTTTGAGGGAGGCGATTCCCCTTACTTCTAGCTTGCCATGACTATACAGAACGCCTTGGTACATTACATCGTAGAGCTAAAGTAAGCGTGAGAGAGAGAGACCCAGCAGCTAGGCCCATCCACGCTCGTTACGCAGCAGATGGTCAAAGAGTTCCCTCCGAAAAGATCCAGCAGAATCCAGTGCTCTAATTGTAAGTTTAGCGGGAAAGGATTTCCACAGAGTGGATGCAAAATATTGGATAGAGTGCTGAAAGATGGAGATCCTACAGCGTGGAACAGCTAGATCGGTCGTAGAGACACGCGATGCTGCACGTGAGACTGTGCGAGGCTGTAAGTTGTGGGAGCGTCCCGTTTGCCCACGTCAATATTGGGCACGGTCCCGATTGGCCACGTCAATATTGACCACGATCCCGATTGACCACGGATTTGATTGGCCACGTCAATATTGGCCACGCGTCAATATTGGCCACGTCAATATTGCCCACGTTAATAATGGCCACGCGTCAATATTGGCCACGCGTCAATATTGGCCACGTCATTATTGGCCACGTATCATTATTGCCCATGCGTCACTATTGGCCACGTCATTGCTGTATATGGGTTTGCGACTTGGACGGGGTGGGTGCGGGAGGGGGGGCCAAAGTCTCCCCTTGCACCCCCTGTGTGTGTGTGTGTGTGTGTGTGTGTGTGTGTGTGCGCGCGCGCGCGCAAAGCATTTCTCTGCACCACATGGGTTTGCGCGTCAATATTGACGTGGCCAATATTGACGCGTGGCCAATATTGACGTGACCAATATTGACGTGGCCAATATTGACGTGGCCAAACGGGTGCCACTCTAAGTTGTTAGCCAAGTAAGGAGGACAGCCTGAGCGCCTTATCGTGAAGAGTAGGCAGCCGATCAGATAAACTCTTCGACCATTCGCAGAAAGCCATCCCAGAGAGTTGTAATATTGCGTAACATGATAGTCTCTTCGGAGATTGAAAATGAAGCGCACGCATGCATTCATTAATCGGTTCAGCTTAGACTTTTGTTGGCCAGTAAGATCCGTAAAGACTCCAGCGCAATAATCAGAGAAAAGATCAGGGAGGAGACGAGACGAGTGCGCAAGGCGGTAGAGAGACAATTTCGGTGGAACTTAAGCCTCCATAGGGCACTGCCATCATCTTCTTTACGCCGATGATTTACAGATCTACTGACATTTCCCACCAAGCGAACTCCAGGGGTTCCTAGAGAAGATCAGAGGGGACATAGATGCCATCGTGCACTGGTCACGTCTTATGGTCAGACCTTAAATGCTAGTTATGGAATAACATAAATCGTCAATGAACATGGCGAACAAAAAAGAGCCCAGCATCGAGCCCTGAGGTACGCCGGTAGAGACTCTGATCGATGAAGAGAGACCATCAGATCCACGCACACGCTGAGTTCTATCAGCAAGGTAGGTTTCGAACCAGCGGAGGACAGCATTTGAGAGATGAAATTTTGAGAGTTTGTGAAGGAGGAGGTCATGCCGCACAGAACTGAACGCCCTCGAGAAGTCGAAGAGAACGAGCAGTGTGATCGACCTCCGGTCCACTGCAGCTCTAATGTCATCGGTCAGTTTGATGAGCGCGGTTTGCGTGCTGTTACCGTGCCGGAAACCGGTTTGTAGCGGGTCGAGCAGATGATGATATGCTAGGTGTGCGGTCAGATACGATGCGTTCTAGTACCTTAGCGAGAAAGCAGAGGAGCGAAATGGGCCGGAAGTCAGAAACTGGAGTAGGTGTTTTGACTTTTGGAAGGGGAATGACATAAGATTGTTTCCAAGGAGATGGGAAAGTGGAAGAATCAAGAGAGAGATTGAAGAGGTCGAGGATAACTGGAAAAGTAACAGGGAGGCTATCCAGAAGGAGACGTCGGCTTATGTCATCAAGAAATTTGAGGAATGTCTACGGAAGGCAGCCAGCAGGATGCGGGGTGTGATGTAAGAAAAGTAAAAAGTGGCTGGATCGGAAATGGAGAAGCGGAAGACGTGAGGAAAGGATAAGCGCGTTGATGATGGAGAAAGGCTTTGGTGTGAAGAGGGCGAAATAGGGGCAGGATCAGGTGAAGGAGGGCAAGGGGCAATGGTGAAAAAGTTGTTAAGGTCATCAGGAGAGAAACTTTGTACCTGGCGCGAAGATACCGGCCTGGCGAGTCCCAGTGCACGTAGCTCCGACTACAGACGGGCAGGAGTAGGTGATGCTCTGAGTCGCTCCGAAAAGTAAACGTTTCTAGCAGCACAGATTTGTATTCTGAGACCAGAGCGCACGTAAAGGCCAATCCCCCCCTCCATCCCTACCAATTCTATCATGCTGGTCATAAGACAATAACCGTGCAAATCAGCAAAAGAACCAGGCTTAAGCCAGGTCTCGGACATGGCGATTATGTCATAGGTGTTTCTAGCAAAAAAAGTCTGAGAATTCTGCGAAATGGGGGAGAAGAGACTGTCAACTTACGTGGCAGAGCCTTAAGGACCCATGCGCAGAACCAGCGAGAGAAGGCGCGAGTGGGCGTCAGTTCTTACGAGATGGCTGCCTCGGGATAGCCCCCGATCCCGCCGCGGGCCTAGTAGGCTTCACAGAAATAGTCGGTAGCGGTACAGAGGGGGGCTTGATAGGAACCTCCGAGAGGGATGGTCCACCGCTCATAGGGTGCTGATCGCGCCGATCCACCGCGTGAGACGCGGGGGCCAGCACCGGTGGCGGCCGCGGGGACCGGCCAACGGAATCATGGAAAACCTCGAAAACGCCGTTAGAAACGCCAGGGGTAGCGGAGGCGGGCAAGTCGCTCGGTCGGGGAGTCCCCGCGAGGATGTCCTAAAGATGAGCTAGATGGCTGAGTAAAATAGGTTTAGCCGCAGGATGCTGCCTCACGCGGACGCGCCCGATCCTGACCCATGCATGAGATAAGCGCCCCTCCACGATGGTGCGCCTCACCACACCAAAAGTCTGCCTGAGAGTGGTAGCCTCTCGTTCAGTTCAATCCGAAATCCCGCAAGTGATTCAGATACCGTCTGCAAGCAAGAGAGTTCCGAAGGGTAAGAGGCGGCAGAGAAATACGAAAATGTGCGGAGCGACTGTCAGGCACGTCAAGCCAATACTCACGTCAAAGAGAGAGAGAGAGAGAGAGAGAGAGAGAGAGAGAGAGAGAGAGAGAGAGTAGGTGCCTCGGGTCGAATGCACTTTTTATAAAATGTAGGTCAGCGTGGCAGTAGACCCTGCATTTTTCAGTCGTGCGCTCGTAGGTCCAAATTTAAAGTCAACAAACTTAATTGCTATAATTTGGGATCGGACCCGATGCAATCTTTGCTCGAGGATGAGGAAAGGTCGTGTAAACTTTAATGAATGACGAAGTTTTTACGTAAAATTAACATCAGTATTTATTCTAATAACAAAATTTTTTTAAATATAAAAACACAAATAAGCGCTGAAGTCGTGATTTGATAATTTTATAATAACGGTGAAATAATCAAATTTAAAACGCAGTATATATTCAATAGTGAGTATAAATATATATATATATATATATATATATATATATATATATATATATATATATACGTATATATATATATATATATACACACATATATATATATATATATATATACAACCAGATTTCTTATACTTAATCTTAACTACATCAAAGTCACACTAACCAAACCCCACAAGGTTTTCCATTGGCAACAAGCTCTCGCCATACCCGGGTAGAGTCCGTGTAAGCGGGCTGCCCGAAATTCAAAAGGAGAGCTCCCGCGTCGGTCAGGCACCGAGGCGTCGCGACGCACACTTAAGAAGAAATATCCCCAGACCTTTGAGTATATATACATGGAGGAGGAATGCCAGCACTGAAAGGGTTACACGACATTTTCCCGAAAAGTGTGTTCAAGATCTGTGCAAGAGAGAAAGGTATATCATGATACTTGCTCTCTCTGCGCATGCGTCAAACGCTATATGTACAATGGCTGGGCTGGCACTGGGTGTTTACGATAATGGGTATCCGAGTAATTTTCTCTAGGACCGAAATATATGATAAGCACAACCATCTACTATCATCATGATTCGTGACAACTCAATGCTGTCCGGTATAGCCAAATCATCACGAGCAAGTTGCGAGTTCCGTGAGTTTGTAGCAGGTAACCTAAAAAGTACGACATAAATAATTTGATTATTACAATTAAAAATAATCTGTTTTTAATGTATGATAAGATTATTAACTTTAAAATAGTAATTATATGTAACACAATCATGTATTTTTAAAGTATTGTTTAAAGTAATATCAGAGATTATTTTATTTACAAATATTTATTTTGTCTATCAAGTTTCTATCATAACGGTATTATTTCAAAACCTAATATAATATTTTAATTAAACATTGATTCTCAATAAATGTTATTATTTATTATTAACTAACATATATATTAGAAAAGTCATCTTTTATTAAACGGATGGTGTTAACACTTTGAAACAAATGAGATAAATTATGTAAAATTACTAAATAAATCATTATTAATAATATTTTTTAGATTACAAGTAAAATAAAAATTTAAGTATAAATATTTTTCTTTCTTGTAACAACTGTTAATGATAAGTTGCATGGTGTTATCATTATTTTAAAAAATCATATATCTTTATGTATAAATATTATGCATGAATATTTCACTAATGTGAAACTAATAATAATGTTTACAATAAATTTTTTAAATTTGTAATACAAGTGCATAGTAAATTAAGATATACTGTAAACAGATATACGTTAGATATGCGTTAGATATACGTTATAATAGAAACTTGATAGACAAATTAATAAATAAAATATTTGTAAATAAAATAATCTCTTTAATATTACTTTAGACAATACTTTAAAAATACATGATTGTGTTATATAATTACTATTTTAATGAAGTTAATAATCTTACCATACATTAAAAACAGATTATTTTTAATTGTAATAATCAAATTATTTATGTCGTACTTTTTAGGTTACCTGCTACAAACTCACGGAACTCGCAACTCGCAACTTGCTTGTGATGATTTGGCTATACCGGACAGCATTGAGTTGTCACGAATCATGATGATAGTAGATGGTTGTGCTTATCATATATTTCGGTCCTAGAGAAAATTACTAAGATAGCCATTATCGTAAACACCCATTGTATTAGAGCACTAAAAAAGTAGGTATTCTTACGTCCGCCATTTTTCTTTAAACTAGCAAGTAACTAGCATAATGTTTTACATATATAATACATCGCAATAACCTTTACAGTCTCAAGATCATAAATATCGTGTCTTCGTTTCATTGTCGCATAAAGTTTGATGTTTCTAAAGATTATTGACGTATATATATACCAGAGAGAAACCTGAGAGCGGCTACCGCGGCCTTTTTCGTGCGACCGATATTTGACTAACATCAGCGCCAAACGTGGATGTAAAGTCTGTTTTACATTAATTGCAAGCAGCTAGTTGCGACTTGCGACATCCAATAGGCGCTTAGTTTCTAGTTAAAGCTCGACATTTATTGGGTGTTGCAAATTACAACTGGCGACTGCAATTAATGTAGAATGGGCTTTACATCCACGTTTGGCGCTGATGCTAGTCAAATATTGGTCGCACGAAAAAAGCCGCGGTGGCCGCTTTCAGGTTCCTCTCTGTATATACAAAACATACCTAATTTTTCATGCTAGTTAGAAGAAAAATGGCGGACGTAAGAATACTCACTTTTATAGTGCCTTAATTGAATGTTGCACACACACATTTCGTAAATAAGTACAAAAGTGCATAAGAAGTGCACAAGAAGTGTTGAAACTGCGGTGCAGATAATGATATTAACGCATGCGCAGAGAAAGCGAGTATCATGATATACCTTTCTCTCTCGCACAGATCTTGGACACACTTTCGATCTACATGAAACCATAGCAATTTCTCCTCCATGTATATATACTCAAAGCCCCAGACCCAGACGTAACAATAGCAATGGCCCCTCCAATAAGGCTGAAATCACATGGTGCGGAATAGAGCTGCGGAATAGAACGTGCGTCATAGAAACAACCAATCAGAGCTTTGCCGCATTAACGCATTCTTATGTGGTGTAACGTCCGGGTCTAGGGATATTTCTTCTCAATGTGTGCGTCGCGACGCCTCGGTCGCCTGACCGACGCGGGAGCTCTCCTTTCAAATTTCGGGCAGCCCGCTTACACGAACTCTACCCGGGTATGGCGAGAGCTTGTTGCCGATGGAAAACCTTGTAGGATTTGGTTAGTATGACCTTGATGTAGTTAAGATTAATGAATCTGGATATATATATATATGTATATATTTATTAATAAAACAACGTATAGGATTATTACATGTATTATTTAATTCTCTGGCGGAAATGTAATAATCTGCGCTACTGCATCGCTATGGTATTCCGCAGTTGGATCTAAAGGTTCCAACTCCGGAGAATCGTGATCGGAATCGCTAAGCGTGATTATTTCGGGCGCGTTAGACATTAACTGGTTATAGTTTTCCAAAGGGACGGTGTCTTCTTGGAACAGATCAAGGGAAGAGATTGCTCTTCCTGGCGGAGCGTCTGTGACTGGAGGAGGAAGGGGGGTGTGTTCCAGCGGGTAGCCCACGAAATTCTCAATCTCCTCGAAAGCCCGCTCTAGGGCTTTTTGTTGAGCCTTGAGGATTTTTGCTCTTTTCTTTTTCCCAGCGCGGTGGCGATTCTTCTTGATGGTCTACAAATAAACGCTTGGTTAAGCGAGTGAACGCTTAGTTAAGCATCTTTCTGCGTCAAGGGAAATTAGGGCCGTCGAGTATATTCGTGCTTGTGAATGATTAACTAACTTATATCGCTGGCAAGCGATAGAACGCTCGCTAGCGGAATCTACGGTTTTGTTCTTATATCGCTGGCAAGCGATAGAACGCTCGCTAGCGGAATCTACGGTTTTGTTCTTATATCGCTGGCAAGCGATAGAACGCTCGCTAGCGGAATCTACAGTTTCGTTGAGCACGAATATACCGGCTTTTCTAATTTCACCGACGATTGTTTTAATCACTGAGTCTACTCACTTTAGGTGTTGTGGAATTCATCGCGGCACAAGGGAGGGGAGAGGGTTGTACCTAGAGGAGTTGTTTATAATTATTTGGAAAATGAAGTCGACAATTAATCCTTATCGAAAGGATTCTTTATAATATGGCACAGTTCAATTTCAGAAAATATTCTAGGGAGCGATAGTAAACAATAATTAATTAGTACTCACGAGTTATAATATGGTTTGAAGCAATAGTTTGGTCCACTAATAATTAAATGATTGATGTGGTTTGACAGTTGAAGATGGTCCCAGAGATATGTTGGTGGTAGCAGTCTGTCGGAGCACGCACTGGTTAACTTAATTAATAATGAGTTGATCGCGAAGTACGAGAGAGGTTGCAGATAACTTGAAGATTGAAGAGTGACGCGTGACCGAGAACTAATGACTGACTTAATCGCTGAATTGGTACTGAACGAGTGTCGAAAAATAATGAGAGAATGAATGATCCGGCGTCTGTGCGCGGATTTAAATAGGGCGCGGACAAAGGGATCGAGCAAAATCGGCGCTGCGCTCAGCGGCCGCTAGCGCTCCGGAGTAGGGAACACGCGCGAAGCGCAAGAGTCGGTAAGAGTGGGAGTGATTCGGCGGCTTGGCGGGAACCAAGTTTCGGGGGTCGCTGATAAGGCGCGTGAGACCGTTTGCACGTGTGCGGATGTTTATCGGAGATATCTCGTCTAGGATTTCGTCGATCATTTGATCCGGGATATTTTTCGGCTAGGATCGCTTTCACTACCAAATATCTCGCCGGTTTATCGATCTTAATTATTTCTTGGGCGCGACATCTCGTCGCCAAGTGAAATGGATATATCTTACGAACTGTTTATGTTAAATGCCTAGCTATGGTTCACCTGATCTTCCGACACGCAGTCCGGATATTACGCGGATTAATTTTGTATTGTATTTCTTTAGGCGCGACATCCTGTCGCCGTCGTGTTGATAATAGCAGATTTTGTTTTAGAACCGTTCCGTTTGAATCTTTGAGGATTCAGTTGACGAGATATCATTTCTTTAATCATCCGACAGTGCACGTGCAAGGGCCTTTACAAATATCCGGTTCTTATTTATCTTACAGTTAATTAATCCTCGACGAACCCATAAGCAATACGAGAGTAAGAATTTAGAAGTTTAAACGATCCGGTTGCCTATGCGTTCGTATCGATAAGAGAGTTAAAATAATGCCAGATAACTTAAAGTATACGTATATGTAATATATGATTTTGATATATATAATATATGTACATAATTTTAAAGTACGATTAAGTGCTTAATATTTGAATTATTATTATTAATGACGACTTAAACGAAAGTAAGAATGAGCCATAGAAACGTATTACTGAGTAAGGTAACTCAGCGCGCATGCATCTGGACAAGTTTCGCGAGAAAACTTTTGGACAAAATTTTCCGGACGCTGGGACGTTACAGTGGCAAAGCTCTGATTGGCTGTTTCTATGACGCACGTTCTATTCTGCAACTCTATTCCGCGCCATGTGATTTCAATGCGTTGGAGTGAGTAGGAGCATGTCGGAGCATGGCGACGCGAACAAACCACTTGTCAGGCGCGATAACGTATGCATATGTTTTATATAACCAAAATTCATCAGTAAATTCAAGGTAATGTTTTTTCTTTGTTTAATAATATTTAAATATAAAATAAAGTTCAACATTATTAATAAATAAAAAGCAAAGAATGAAAGGAACATTAAATTTTATTATTTTTTATTATAATGGTTGTGACCGCGCGTTTAGCCCAGGTAGCAAAAATAAAAGGTACAACCGTATGCGAATAATAGTTTGATAATTCTTTATGTATTATAACTTAATTAATGATACCCGAGAGCACTCAGGTGATGTTTCCGAACGCAGCCAAGTCAATTGATACATCTTAGAAAAAGCTTGTGCCACGGACCTTATATTTTCTTTGATTGCAATATGGGATCTGAACATTAGTTAAAATTGGAAAGAGAATGTAATGTTCTTTCAATTTTTACGTGGATTTAAATAGCACGAAAAGTGATCAAAAAATGTCTAGCATGGACTGGGAGGAAGTTAAGCGCCTGGCCGCTGATTTTCAGAAAGCGCAACTCGGCTCAACTTTGCAAAGGTAAGGTTTTTTATTATAATCTGGTTAAATCTCTTATTCCCTTGGTGAATCTTGATGAGTTTATGATAATGATTACAAAACGATCATAAATAAAGTGACGTTTTAGGCCTGTAAATAAATTGGGCATTCAGCAGACGAAGTGGATTAGTGAGCATTCAGTGATTCTTTACTATAATTGGTTTCTGCTTCTAAATTCAATGAAGAACTAAAGGCAAGAATCAATCATTAGAGAATTATCGAGTGCTCACTGATCCGCTCCGTCTGCTAAACACATCCATTGTGCTTGAATCATAAATCATTCTACAATTTGATTTATATATTGTATATGTATTGTATTACATGGTAATTTGTAGTAGCTTCAAATAAGTTTAAACATGATAAAGGTACCATCCTAGTTAGCAAAATGTTGGTAGAATGTTAGCAGATTAGCAACAGAATATCAGAAAATGTTAGCAGACTGAACTCATCTGAGATCTTATTCTGTTAACATTCTATTAATGGAACCTGTTGACATTTTACATCAGCAGACTAGCAGCAGAAATTAAGTGAACTGTTGTAAAACAGCAGAACAGCCTGCTGCATTTCTGCTGCCAATCTTATCAGATTGCATAGGTTCTGCTTACTTTTTACTGCTAATCTAACATCAGGTGTTATTAGCAGGTGTTATATTCTGCTTGATTTCTATTGCTAGTCCATTATAGATGTCAACAGTCTCTCAGATTTCTGGCAGCAGATATTCACTGACATCAGATATTACAAAATTTATATAAAATCTGTTGATTTTCTAACATCAGGTTTTGGCAGTAGATTGCACACAATCTGTTTTCTTCAGGTTTATTTATCAGGAATTTCATGAGCAACATGCAGTTACAGTAGCATTCTGTTGCTATTATTTTTTATAAGATGACATATTTTTGCCGCAAAATATATTTTACTACATCTTGCTTTACTATTTTGAAGTTAAAATGTAAAAAGATTTTGATATCTTATAGATGTAAAAAGTGCAAACAACACAAATAGATTTATTGCTTTCTTGATCTGTTTAACAGATGAATATAACAGTAAAAGCTAACATATACTAACTCTACTTTTGAATGAGCCATAATGCATTTAAAACGGGAGGTGAAAAAGCAAAAATGTTTTGGCTTTTGGGTGAATGCGTCTTAGTTTCTAAGAAAATTGTATTTAAATATGTACATTTCTAGTAAGGTAAGTACAATGGAAAGCCACTTTTCGGCATGAAGTGGTGGCTGTGGGTGCTAAAATGCACACCTACTGTTTTGCTATCTGTGCGAACTGGGTTTGAGACCAATTGTAATAATTTTTTTCTAGTCTATATGCCAATTAAATTTATTTTCTTTATTACTTAAAAAAAATTTTGCTATTTTAATAAATATAAATTTCTATAATTTTATTATAATAAAAAATAATACATTTTTATTTATTATAAAATTCTGACATTCTTGCACAATGTTGTGGGTGGAAATTTACATAAAAACATTGAAAACAAATGTTTCTCGCATCACAAACATATTATAAATGCAATTTGTGTGTTGCAAATAGATTTTTTGTTATGTACATTGAGTGGAAAACGACTTAAAATATGTCACGTTTATTTGCTAACTTTGATGCGTATCAGGCAAATTTGATTATGATTATAAATTGTGTAGAAAATAATTATTATAAATTGTGTGTAGTAAATAATGAGTTAAAGATTGAATTCTCATGGCATCATATCATGAATTTAATTTTCTCCTTTCTTCACTATGCATATTATCTAAACAGTTGTAAATTTGATTGAAAAAATTGTTTACTTGTTTGTAAAAATAGACATTGCAAGGTTGATAAATTAGAATATATTTTGTTGGTATTATTTGCAAATTACATGTTTTTGTCATTTATATCAAATGTTTCATGTACATATGAATATTTTTTTGGTCTCCTCATGAGTCAACAATTATTAAGAAGGAATTGTATTTAACATATGATTTTATAATTGTTTCTAAATATTGTTTATATAAATGGGAAGTAAATTTACCTGACTTTGAGCAAACGACAACATTTTTACATAACTTTAAAAGTTTGTTAACTTCTGCTTGTACATGGACTCCAAATGTGTCTCCCGGTTCTTGTAAACATACAAATAATTTATCTAATAATTTTCCGGATTTTGTCTATTGAGCAGTTTGAATATTGAGCAGTAAATGAGTTATCTTATTTACATCTTATTTAAAGGGCTGCTAAAGTTGTCTATTTTACCAATAAAAAGATAGTAATTTTTGTTTTGCAATATCTTTTTATTTCTTTTATAGATTTGGATCCTTTTCCAGAATAAAAGAATACGCATTGCTACCAGTCTGTGGAGTGGAGTTTCTACCAAAAAACGGAAAAAATTGTTAATTTGCTGTCACATCATAACAATATATGTTTGCTTAATATAAAAGATCTACAGTTTGTACTTACGAAATTCGTATTCACAGACTAGTAGACGATGAGAACAAACAGTGTCGAGTTTCGAAAATTATATTTTAGTGCCTAATTGAGACGAAATTGCGAAACGAAAATTTAGGTTATATACACGTAAAAAGTTGATAAATAGAGCAATAAAAAAAAATTTTTTTGTTCTCGATATAAAGTCCAATTCACAGATGGATATTAATATGTGTACTTTAATTCTGGAAAAGAATTTCCAATGTATAAAAGAAATATATACGAAATATCATTAATGATGTGCACGAATGACTCTACATTATCGACCTCGATCAACCTAGTGAACACAGTAGCAATGTAACAGCAATGTAACCAAATATAACAGGTTACATTACTCTGATGTTACTTGTAACTTACATGTAAGTTACAATTTCCGACTCAGCAATATAACATGTTATATAACCGTCACATAACAGTTACGGTAACTGATATTTAAGATAATCATCTTATTAACCCAGGTAGCAAACACAAGTCATTTTGACGCGAAAAAAAATATTGAAACAACAATTATAATGTAAAAAAAAATAAATTTACGTTGTTTTTCAACGAGCTTATCCCCACCACATCATAGTCACATCTAGCATTGCCTAACTTCTGCGGTCACCCATCCAACTTTGAACCGCCGTCGACACTGCTTAACTTCGTTTTTAAGATTTTAAGATCGTACGCTACCTAGCACTTCGCGATGATCCATGAACACTTGATGCTCATGAATACATATTTGTAATAGATCAGTTCAATAGATGTCAGAAACATGAAACGTATAATTAAATAATATTTATAAATAAATATAATTAAATCTACAGTTTTTTTACTGATTTTTACATATGCAAAATAACATGTGGAATAACTTATAAAAATATGTTTTTGTTCTGTTCTTTTGATAAAGCTAAATTATATTTCAGACAACACAATATTTATAAAATATTTACAAAATATTTATAATATTTATTTAAATATTTTATAAATATTTATTTAAATATTTTATAAATATTTTTGTGATCTTAGATTTGACAGATCATAAAGATTATCAGAAATATTATAAAAATATTTATGAAATATTTATAAATATTTACAAAATATTACTTGTACAAATCTATTTTTTATTTACCATAAATATTGTATAAAATAGTTAGTCTATATTTTAATAATATGTTGAATAAAGATTTATTCTTTATATACTATATATATATAAAATATGTATAAAATATTTATATAATAGTTTTAAAAAATAAATATTAATAAATATTAATAAATATTTATCATAAATGTTGTGTACTGTCTGGAATAATTCTAAATAATTCTAAATATAGAAATTGATGATACATATATATATTAATATATATATATATATATATAGATCGAGGCAATTTATTGAGTGATGTTTTTGAACGTAGCCCAGCAGATATACGGATTATTAAATTGATCTTATAAATAATTTATAATTTATTTATATATTAAATTTCATTTTGCATTGTTCCGTAATAACATTGATACGAGCGTTGCGTTACGATTATACAATTTTTGTTACATAACTGTAACGCCAAAACGATGTATAACAGTTATATTACTTGCGTATAACATATGTTACATAAGAGATTATTTCCATGTTATATAGCACCTACATATCACAAGAATAACAATGTTACATTACATGTAACTTTCATGTTATATTGCTGTTATAACACGTGTTCACTGGGAAGTTTGAGAGGCAATCCAGCATCTCCTTAAGGGGATGCTGGAGTCGTCTGTTTTACCAATTGAACGCTAATTATTTTCGAATACGCTTTGCTTTTAATTGATTTCATAGAATTGTCAATCCTTCTCTAGAATTAAAATATAGACAATAACAACTAATTATATAGTATATATATATATATATATCATTTTCTTTTTATAACGCCGGTTTTTTAAATATTTTATTTGTTTAAATTGCACAAACAGTTGCAGTAATTGCTATTTTATGCTTTTTTAAGTTTTACATATTTTTTAATTATATTATTTGTGCATTCTTTGTGTACAATGTGATTAATTGACATAATTTTTGATTATTTTATTAAAAATTATTAAAATTGATGTTAAACCAAGCAAATTAAAAATTCTAATATATTTTAAGATTAAAATTTTATGTTATTGCTTTTTATGACTAGTAAATATAGCTTAAACGGTTCTAGAATGAGAATCATTAGTTTTTTCTAACATTTTGTAAATATTATTACTACAGTGTTATATATTTATATATCTTGTATTATATATTGAAGTGATTTTAAAACATTTGTATTATGTTTTGTCATTTTCTTCTAAAACAAGGTTTCCCAAATTTGTGACCAGTCTGGTTATATTTAATAAATATAATAAAAACTGAATGTATTATAAATCAATGCAATTCTTAGAAAATACTATAGATTTTTACATCTTTTTTAAAATCACTTTTTTGAACTTTATTTAAAAAATCACATAATAATAACAAAATATTTTTTTTAACAATAACAAAAATTTAAGGAAAAATTTCTCAATCTGTGATTCAAGGTTTTTTTAACGATAAACACAACTCTAGCTTTAGTGGACATGAAAGAAACAAAAAAACAACAGAAAAACAAATTATTTATTTATTATTTATTTACTTATTATTTAATTTATAATAGTTTATTTCTACACAATAGAAAACATCTTGTATTTATGTTAAAATGGTCCTTGTTAAAATTTTTGTGTTGAAATTTTAACATCTGTGAATGTTAACTTTAGAACGTGTCATATCAGGGTAGTTTTGTAGCTCAACCCATGATGGAACCAACAAGGTGAGGCAATGCGCATAGAATTTTATGACCCAATGAGAGTGCTGGATTCTACTTACGTCATACCAATCTCTCCCCCCCTTTCTCGCTCTCTCTTCTCTCTCACACTTTTTCTCTCGTTTTCTTCGCTTTTTCTTTGCAATACTAAAAAATTATTTAATTTTAAATTGTCAGATTTCCCTCATAAAGTCAAAATCTTTTATAATTTTGATTTGCCATCTTGAGCCGCCATTTTAAATGACCAAACTTTGTAATTATAAATATAATAACGTGAAAAAAATCCATTTAACTTTCTAAAGTAAAATTACTACCAAATTTCAATTAACGCTAAATTATTACTTATCATAACTTTTATTCCCTATTTTGTACTTGCCATTTTTAATTTTGCATTTTTTAGGTTATTTTCATAATCAGCAACTCAAATAACCATTGAGTACGAAATTCTGTACAACATATAAATTAAGTGAATAAATCAATTTCATAAGTTGAAAATCGCATTTTTGCAATATATTTTGTTGAATAAAAATAATATTAATATATTTTCCGCAACTTTAACTTAATATGACTTTGTCATCTCTAGAATTTAAAATTATGGTCTAGAATTTATATTTAAAAAGCTTCTAGAATGAATTTATTGTGAAAACGAGCATTTTTCGTCATTGTTTTATTTATTAACAGTTGCAAAATGCTAATTAATGCGAAACTTGTAATGTAGTGCATAGTTCTAACATTAAGAAGTATAAAACAGTTTACTTCACGATTATCAAGAGGCACAGTAGTGTCTTGCGCTAAGTATGTAAAAATATTTTTAAGAAACGTCGTTACCCACACAGCACACTTTATCCTAGGGATGTCATTTTGGGATATCACAATATCCTTTGTTTATCCGTGGACAATCTTAGATATCCAAGAAATGTACATCATTTTGACATTCTGTAGATATCTTAAACAATATTTAGAGGATGTCCAAGGAATTTCCTGAGATATCATAATATCCCGTAGGAAAAAATTATGCAAAAATTACTGCACAAAAAATTGCATATTTTTGTGCATGAATTTCTACAGTTTTTACAGATTTTTGTACAAAGTTTTCGCCTTCAGAATTTTTCTGCAGAATATTTTGCAGAATTTTATGTAATGTTTTGTAAAGTTTTTTGTCTTCAGAAAAAATTACATAAAATTCTGCAAAATATTCTGTAGAAAAATTCTGAAGGCGAAAACTTTGTACAAAAATCTGTAAAAACTGCAGAAAATCATGCACAAAAATATGCAATTTTTTGTGCAGTAATTTTTGTATAATTTTTTCCTACGGGATATCCTGGTGAAAGAATTTAACGGAATTTTTTTAGATTTTTTTATGATTTCTGATCAATGTTCTGATTTTTTATAATAATTGGAACGTTTCTCAGAAAAATTGAAAAATTCTAATTAATTTAGAAAATTTTTGAATATTGCTAAATATTTTTAAGAGTCTCTGAGAATTGAAAAAACTTAAATAAAAAATAAAGAGTTCTGATTATTTGTACTGTAATTTTGTAAGAGGAAGAAGATTATACATGTTTCAGTCATGCCACATGGTCGTACCTCTTAAAGCATGTTTAGTCTATGCACCCGAAAAAACGGTCACCCATCGCCGATGTTGTTTGACTTCGAAAACCGTACGCATCTTAATGCTTTGTGATGATCAATGAATACTTCTTATTTATGCTTACATATTTGTTACAGATTATTTTAATAGATGTTGTCAGAAGGATGAAACATATATGGTTAAATTATATTTTTAGAAATAAATATAAAGTTTTACAGCTTTTTACTCATTTCTACATATACGAAATAGCATGTAGAATAACTTATAAAAAAATATGTTTTTGTTCTGTTAGTATAAAATAAAATAAAAACATTTTTTTAATGTCATTTTTTATCATTTTTTAGTATTGTTAATATATCATATTGTTTCGATAAGTGTAATATTGACTTAATCTCTACTTTCTTTATGTTCCGACGTTTCAATCTATGCCTCTTAGAAATTTAATTAATTTACGCTTTTGTCACCTTTTCATTACATTGTGATTCACTGTCCCTTGATTTACGCTCCATAGCAGAGCTAAAAGATATGATGAGATATTATTTGGATATAATAGGATATCGTAAATTATTAATAGAATATCTTATGATATTTTGTAATATTTTAAGATATTTTCTTAGGATATCAAAATATAATAATAAAATATTATATGATACCTTAAGATATTTTACGGTATCTTAATATATAAGTGTCCCAGATGCGCACAGTAATAAACGGACACAGCAAGCTGAGTGAAATGGACACAGTGCGAAACGGACACAAACCAAATGCGCACACACCAAACGAACACGGACCAAATGCGCACGAACTTACCACACGGGTTGCATGCAGTTAAGGCACTCCTTCCGACGGGGTGGGTGCGGGAGAGGGGTGAAGTCCCTCTTGCACCCCCGTGCGTGCGTGCGTGCGTGCGTGCGTGCGTGCGTGCGTGCATTCTTTGCACCACATGGGTTTGCGACTGTGTCCGTTTGTTATTGTGTTTGTTACTGTGGCCGTTTGTTATTGTGCGCATTTGGGACGCTCCCGAAGATATTTTTGTAGGACATCCCGGGTGCTACTTATTGAGATATCCGTGGGATTGCCTTCATTTGTCTGAGACAATTTGGGATATCTTTAGGATAAAGTGTGCTGTGGGTATCGTCGTCGCCTGGGACAGATGGTGGGGATTTGTACTTTTGCTTTTACGAACATGACACGGACACCGGAATTGACAAAAAGTGCTCGTGTCCACGGAAGAACAGATTGAGAAGTTACGTGTCTTGATTGGCGGTCGAGTCCGCGTGTCGAGGTAATGGTTAATCTGCGGCAAGTTTCACGTCTATGATGTGACAGTTTGAGGTTAGTGACGTGTTGACATGCGAGAGGTTAATAAGTGCGAGTTAGTTTTTAGTTTTATGCATAATTTCCAGCAAACACCAATATATAATTGTTACACTGCTGTAATGAAACAATATAACAAGTAATATAACTTGACCGTTACATGTAACATGCATGTTGTAATTTCTCACTTATGTGATATTGTAGTTACATAATTTAAATGTAACTAAATGTTATATGACTGTGACATAACAAACTTAAGTATTAGTTATATAAATATAATGTTGTATATTATTGATTTTGTAGAACATACAATTTTCAGGAATATTAAATGTTTAAATCAATTTTAAATGAAGCTAAATTGTACTGATAAAACAGCTTTTATTTTGCTTTATTTAAAATTAATTCAAAGATCTAATATTCGTTAGAATTGTATGATAAAAAATGAATGCGAGGATCGAGTAAATATTCTTTTAATTTTAAAGAAAATATTTTTAAAAAATAACACATGCTTATTATAAATGTATATATATACATTATTATATACTATAAATTTTTATATAAAGGCGCCTTCTTATAATTGTTTTTGGTTAAATTTATGTAAATAAAAATATCCTATCGTAAATCTATAAAATACATAACTCGATGAGTAATACAATCAGTAGTAATATAATCAGTGTAGTAATACAATCAATGTCACGGTACATTATATTTTTTTATAAAATATATGTATTATTTAGGCACTCTTTATATAGTCATCTAAAAAAACGTAAATCTAAACAATATCGCGGTACATTATATTTTTTTAATAAAATCCATATATATTATTTAGACACTGTTTATATTTTTTATTGCCATGTCATTCAGCATCGACATCCTGCTCAACATTCTCCTTTGCTATGTCTCTCTTGTTTCGTTGTGTTGCAAAGCAACCACTCTGCAACTATGTTTTCAAATTCTGTCTCCGTACACGTAACATAACATGATATTATGTCTTCTGAAAAAAGGAAGAGATAGTGCATTTAATAAATTTATTATAATAAAATGTTGTAATTTGCAAGTTTTACATTTATAAAATTAATAACATACTTTCAATAATTTTTATTAAATGTAAGTTTGAAATTATAAAATTATTTTGCAATCTTTTCCAGGAACATTTCATAGAATATTTATTTGTTAATGTCTTTTTTAGGGTGCGGTGAATATTGTCCCTAGTATTTTTTCCACCAGTTTTTGACAAAAACTTTTGCTATAAAAAACAAATAAATAATTGTAGCATGTATTCAGATTGTGTATTCAAGTAATCATAGTATAAGTAAAGTAATCATAGTATAATAATGCAGAATAATATTGCAACAGAAGTATACATAAAATACTTTTGTATTATAACTTGTCTAAACGATTTTATTGACATATTTTCCAACAACATGCTGTTAAAAATAAAAAATACGAGTCGTTTGCAAAATTTAACTAAAAAGAAGGAAACTTTGATAAAGCTTTGCATTCGATAAAATAGCATACAATCAGCAAATCAATGTGCTGATTGTATGCTATTATTTTTATACTTACAAATTGTTTTACAGCTTCATCTGATGTTTTTAATAATGTATCAAACTCCTTGATTGCATCAATTGTTCTTAATGGTAAAAATGGTGCTATAAGGTCATCATTAATGTTGACAGGACTTAACGCGCAACGTTTAATAGCAGTTTCTATTTTTAATAAATGTTGTATATCATTTAGAGTAATATTTGCTGTTGCTTGCATACGCAAAATTTTTTGTATGTCATCTACAATATCAAAAAAATTATGTATACTTATATGATAATTTGTAACTTAAATATAAATAATATGTAAAAATAATTACCTTTTACATCAGAGATGTTTTCAAAGTGTTCATTTGATAGTTGTGTGTCCTCTACAAAATTTCATTAAACATTGTAGTATTATAATTATAATTACGAAAATTTTAATATTATAATTTATATATCTTGGAATACTATTGGTATATTGAACACATACTCTTCATTCTTTTCATATATCGGCATAACATTATCATTTTTCTAGAAATGTATTAATTACTATAAAAAACTGTGTGTATGTGTATGTGTGTAATTGCAAATAATTATTATTAAAGTTTTTATTATAAAGGCATACCATTTTGTGTAGTTATAATTTTATGTCTGCTTGCATTATTAATTGAAACATTTGTTTCTTTTTGAATAAAATCCAAGTTCGAAGAGCATGGTGGTAATGTTGCTTGAACAGTACTTTTATCAATGTGTTTCTCTGTAAACAGGCCAAATTTTATTTTAGTGTTATGTATATTATAGTGTAACAATATTGTGAATAACAACAATGCAAGATAATTTGTATGAAAATTATACAAATTAACAAAATGTAGAGTAAGTTTGCTTTGAATGACTAGATTTATATGCCACCTTTGATTAGGTTTATTAAAATCTTCAGTTTTAAACCAATTACAGTTATTTTATTTTTCTAGAGGAATAACTTCGGTAATAGCTTAGGTAATTAATCAACCTAAGAATTGCGGATTTTATTAATAAACTCGAATAGATATGATATATAAACATTATATTCATATTGTTGTGCCCCTTATTAATAAGAGACGGTATTTCGGGATCGCTGTCGTTACTCCTCGGATCAGGTGTCTTGAGAGATTGTATCCAATTGTCGTATACCAATGTGTATATATTTTCTCTATTGGTTACACTGAGTTACACTGACTTAATTTGATAATACCCGTGACAAATATAAAAGAAGGAGCGACATACGTTCGTCGCTGTATAACGTGTAGCAAAGCCCGCTCGTTGTCTGTACCTCGGTGTTTATATACACCGTTTTTTGGGCGTATGACCGGGGAAGGTACTTCCGCGGTCACTGGCCTTTGGACAGTGTACGTGCTTAGCCAGCGAGTGCTGGCTACGCGGATTTCACCCCAAAATCAGATGATTTTGGGTGTTATTGCTTAAACAACCGGGTGCATTTCCCGGTGCGACGCTCGGTATGTAGGCCGGGCGATGTCCGCGCGCGAGGCGTCATTTGACACCTTCTATTGTTTGCAACATGCCGTATATGAGTATGATGCACTCACAACAATATTAATGACATTAATTTATTTTTATTGCTCATTATGTGCTAATAAAATAGAATATCTTTAGTAACGATAGCACCCATAGTAAAATGTGTCAACGATATACTTTACTTTTAATATATTTTCGAGGTTTACGCTCACTGTCTTCTTCATCATCAAAACGATTGTACGAAATGTATTGCCTTTTTCCTCGACCCAATCGTTCTTCGTCAGTCGTTTAATAATTAGAATCTGCAGCACTCTTTCGAGCTGACTCAAGAGATGCTGCAATAAAAAAATAATTAACATTTAGGTTTTTGTGAGGAGAGGCCGAGATGGATGCAGAGAAAACACGCAGAATAGTGGTGAACATGTTACAGTCTTTATTCAAGTCGCACGAGAGAGAGCTCGAGACGAACATAGAAGTACAATAGAGTGCGACTGTATACGGAGAGAGTGTGCTGTCGTTGTGGTAGATGTCGCGGGTGTTTGGTCCGCTAGGGTGGTGTCACATGTACCGCCGGAAGTGCGTGTTGACGCAGGAAATGGAATCGAGGATTCCCTAACAGTTTTTTGTTTGCTAACTAGCATAATATTTTTTATATTTAATAGAAATATAATAGAATATATTATTACATCACACTTTGCGTATATATTTGTATATTATGATAGTATAATATATTATATATTTAATTCAAAGTTAGAAAATAATTCATTACTTCCCCTACAGCATGAAATATTGCTGCAACGTTGCAGAAATATTATTTTGCAAGATTGGAATATTGCAGAAAATATTGCAGCAATATTCCTATGTCCGCTCCAAAACAATATTGTGCAATATGTCTGCAATATTTCTGCAATATTCCCCGTAAGATTTCTGTAATATTTCAGCAATATTGCTGCAATATTTCTTGTAAGATTGCTGTAATATTTCTGAAACGTTAATGCGCAATATGAAGGAAATGTTGCAGGTGGTTAAATTAATCAAATAATATGTAAGATCCGCTACAGCATGAAATATTGCTGCAACGTTGCAGAAATATTGCAATAGTGCATAATATAACCAATATTGCAGAAATATTGTAGCAATATTACAAATATAATATTCCCTAGCAAATGTTGCACAATATTGCAGCAATATTACAAATGTAATATTTCTTAGCAGATGTTGTGCAATATTGTAGCAATATTACAAATGTAATATTTCCTAACAGATATTGCACAATATTGTGGCAATATTATATTGCAACCTTGCAAAATTTATTTCCGTATAATCCGTATTTCTTAATCTAGAACTAACAATAAGTAATATTTTACATAGTTTTAAGGGACAAATAAAAAAATAGAGCAGGATATTTTTATTTTAAATTTTTATGTAAGATTAGAGCTAAAAGATACATAGATGTGCAACAAATTCTGTAATCACGACAGCGTTGCGTCCCATACTAGATTGAGTGAAGCAAGTCCAGAAGATGTTTACTCTGACTTATATATATAATACATCAATTAAACATGTGTGAACCATACATGCATGTGTAATTCTAGCGTATAAATTGATCAGGATGGGCATTTTCTGGACTTGCTTCATTTTAATGCTTACTTAAATCTAGAATGGAACGATATTCGATATCCGTTGGTGTATGTTAATTTAATTAATTACTTTTTTAATTAATAATTTTTTAAATTATTGTGCCGTAACGGTATGACAATAAATTCATTTTCCGTTTTTCGTATAATACACATCTTACATATTATTTGATTAATTTAACCACCTGCAACATTTCCTTCATATTGCGCATTAACGTTTCAGAAATATTACAGCAATCTTACAAGAAATATTGCAGCAATATTGCTGAAATATTACAGAAATCTTACGGGGAATATTGCAGAAATATTGCAGAAATATTGCACAATATTGTTTTGGAGCGGACATAGGAATATTGCTGCAATATTGCAGCAATATTTTCTGCAATATTTCAATCTTGCAAAATAATATTTCTGCAACGTTGCAGCAATATTTCATGCTGTAGGGGATGTGTATTATACGAAAAACGGAAAATGAATTTATTGTCATACCGTTACGGCACAATAATTAAAAAAATTATTAATTAAAAAAGTAATTAATTAAATTAACATACACCAACGGATATCGAATATCCCCAAATAGCCAAACCTGCCGAGAGCACGAACTGAAAAATTTTGACACATATTATGCTGGCAAAAGTTGGACAGCAAGCAATTACAATTTGCCGTTTCAACTAACATTAACAGAAACACGACAAAAATCGAGTAGACTTTGCGTCACAATGTACCCTCAAAAATGCAGCAAAAGTACAACAAAATTTAAAGACATTAACAAAACAAAAATCAGACATTGTGTGTTGACACAATATATCACTAAAAATTAAATAAAAAAACAGATATGTCATGATGTCACATTAAATTAATAAAATGTAGCTAGAAATTTGACATATTTGCTATCAGGCTGCGATACCAGAAACTTGGCGAAAATACAGCACGATGTATCACATGAAGTACTGACAGCAAAAATGCAGCAGAAATCGAGCAGTCTGCCGTCATGACATGACGGCGAAAACGCGGCAGGTATAGAACGCGAGTTTGCTACATCAGATGTGTGATGACTTCTGCACACAGGACGCGGCAAAGCGGCATCGCGGTGGCCAATCACCGTCTTGCTTTTCTGATAATACATATATGTATTTAATAAAAAAGCAAGACGGTGATTGGCCACCGCGATGCCGCTTTGCCGCGTCCTGTGTGCAGGAGCCATGAATCCTCTATAATAGATGATTTTAGTGAGTGGGCGGTAGTAAGGTTGATCGCCCGACGTGTCTCCCGTCGAATCCCACACTTCCCGGACCTGATCCTCCCAGAAGTCTTCTCAAAGATTTCCACCTTCATATAAAAAAAAGTTCAAATTGGACGGTTCTTGCATGTGATATCTTGGGTTTAATTAACTCTCTGCAGTCAGTCGAAAACGCCACATTTAAATTTAAGTATATAATCATAAAATATATAATTCGTAATGTATATGTAAATTAGATATCATCAAATTTATAAAATTATATAATGTAAATTAAATGTAATAATAATATTAATAAACATATGTACATTGCATACATTAATTATTTATTTTACTAATTAAAAATTATTAATAATACGTCATATCGTGTTAAATTTTTGCTATATTTTTCCGATTACTTGTGACGACAGCTTGGTGCTCGATTTCTGCTATGTTTTTGCCGTCACAACCGATAAAGCAGATCGCGTTCTATATCTGCTGCGTTTTCGCCGGCATGTCATGACGGCAGGCTCTGCTCGATTTCTGCTGCATTTTTGCTGTCAGTACTTCATGTGACACATCGTGCTGTATCTTCGCCGCGTTTCTGGTGTCGCAGCGTGATAGCATTTCATGCTTCGTTTTTGCTGTCTTTCTGCGTTTAGAGTTTAATTTGTCAGATTGTGTTCGATATTTACTATGAATTTACTGTCATGTTATGGTAGCAGATGATATTCGATTTTTGCTGTATTTCTATCAATATTTTCTGTTGATAATCTATGCTGTTAGAAACTAAGCTTAATGAGGAAGCAGCAGATTGAAATCTGCTGCGATATCATGCTCGAGTTTGCTGGCATATTGCCGGCAAGCTGCTAGCATTTTGCTTGCTGGGTCGTTTCATTCTAGATTTAAGTAAGCATTAAAATGAAGCAAGTCCAGAAAATGCCCATCCTGATCAATTTATAGGCTAGAATTACACATGCATGTATGGTTCACACATGTTTAATTAATGTATTATACAGGGTGTCCCAACGCATGTGGACCACCACTCGTAAAAAGGTAGAAGGGATCGAGATGAACATACAGGTCCAATATTTTCTTGGGTTAGGTTTACAAATAATCGAGATATCAATTTTTTTAATTGTGCGAATGAGAGCGCGCCGCGGCGCGCCGTAGGAAGAGCCGAGCCGCTCGAGCCGTAGCGCGGCCCACTGTGTGAAGCATTGGCTGCCGGCGGCGGGGAGAAGGAGAAGCGGCGCCGCTGCCTGTGCTTCGCCGCCCTCACGTCCCGCAGCACCGCGTCTAGACTCGCGTCGTTACGCACATTCGCAATTACTTGACAAAATTATTTAGCAAAGATAGGGACAAATTAAAACCGTAATAAACTTTTGTGATTGAGAAAGTGGAAAGAGAGAAAGCGATGGAAACTTATGGAATCTTAAAATAATCTAATTTCTATCGTAATTGTGAATATAGTAAATTAATGATAGTTTTCGGTACATTGACGATATATTCTTTCTTTCTCCTAAATATCTTATTTACAGTATCATACAACTAGAATTTTGTTTCTTATCGAATTGTATCGTACTGTTAAATCCTTGATGAAAACATTGATAAAAATTCATAAATTTATTCGTCAAATCATTATCGTAAATTCACGATTGATTCTCAAATTAATAGTTTTTTTTTCGTCTATTATAATATTTGCTACATCGAGTTCTCTCATCGTTATATTTTTTCTTTTACACGATATATTCATTAATATTTCTTCATATTTAATCAAAATGATGCAAAAATGGATCGAACTTTCCCAACAGGAAATGCTAGAACGATAGAAGATATCATTTCTTTAAATTTGTTCTTTTTGATTTAGAGAAGCGATGAATTATGAAATAGAAATGAATTAGATAAGTGAGCAACAGTGATTGGTGTACACGAAATAGGATAGCACATTTTCTTAAAAAAAAAAAACGGAATTTATTCAAAACACTCCGATACACGAGCTCGACAGCTCGAGAACCGACATAAACAGCAATACGACAACGTTCTTCTCTATAGCAACCAGCTGACTCGCGCGGCCGGGCGACGCGTGCAGTACGCGTGCAACAATAGATTAGGGGCGATGCGTCTTCTACGATAATTATGCTTAGAGATTAACGTTCAACATCACGTATTGTCAATACAACTCTAAGTTTTCTTTTATGACGATAGAAAACTTAGAGTTTCTGCTATCTTTAATTGCATTATTAATTACGATAGATTTTCAGTGATTTACTTAAATAGCAACACGAAAATCTAATTGATTTTTATTTTATAATCCATCTCTAAATCAAAAGGAACAAATTTAAAGAAATGATATTATTTTCTATCGTTCTCGCATTTTCTGTTAGAAAAGTTTGTTCCATTGTTGCATCATTTTGATTAAATATGAAGAAATATTTATGAATATATCGTGTAAGAGAAAAAAGATAACGATGAGAGAACTCGATGTAGCAAATATTATAATAGATGAAAAAAAAAAACTATTTGAGAATCAATCGTGAATTTACGATAATGATTTTACGAATAAATTTACGAATTTTTATCAATGTTTTCATCAAGGATTTAACAGTACGATACAATTCGACAAGAAACAAAGTTCGAGTTGTATGATACTGTAAATAAGATATTTAAGAAAAAGAAAGAATATATCGTCAATGTACCGAAAACTATCATTAGTTTACTATATTCACAATTACGATAGAAATTAGATTATTTGAAGATTCCATAAGTTTCCATCGCTTTCTCTCTTTTGACTTTCTCAATCACAAAAGTTTATTACGGTTTTAATTTGTCCCTATCTTTGCTAAATAATTTTGTCAAGTAATTGCGAATGTGCGTAACGACGCGAGTCTAGGCGCGGTGCGGTGGGAGGCGAGAGCGGCCATTGATGCGAGTCTAGACGCGGTGCTGCGGGACGTGAGCGCGGCGAAGCACAGGCAGCGGCGCCGCTTCTCCTCCTTCTCCCCGCCGCCGGCAGCCAATGCTTCACACAGTGGGCCGCGCTACGGCTCGAGCGGCTCGGCTCTTCCTACGGCGCGCTCTCATTCGCACAATTAAAAAAATTGATATCTCGATTATTTGTAAACCTAATCCAAGAAAATATTGGACCTGTATGTTCATCTCGATCCCTTCTACCTTTTTACGAGTGGTGGTCCACATGCGTTGAGACACCCTGTATATATAAGTCAGAGTGAACATCTTCTGGACTTGCTTCACTCAATCTAGTATGGGACGCAACGCTGTCGTGTGATTACAGAATTTGTTGCACATCTATGTATCTTTTAGCTCTAATCTTACATAAAAATTTAAAATAAAAATATCCTGCTCTATTTTTTTATTTGTCTCTTAAAACTATGTAAAATATTACTTATTGTTAGTTCTAGATTAAGAAATACGGATTATACGGAAATAAATTTTGCACGGTTGCAATATAATATTGCCACAATATTGTGCAATATCTGTTAGGAAATATTACATTTGTAATATTGCTATAATATTGCACAACATCTGCTAAGAAATATTACATTTGTAATATTGCTGCAATATTGTGCAACATTTGCTAGGGAATATTATATTTGTAATATTGCTACAATATTTCTGCAATATTAGTTATATTATGCACTATTGCAATATTTCTGCAACGTTGCAGCAATATTTCATGCTGTAGGGGTTATAACGAGTTACAGTTTGTTTTTTTAGTTTGTAACTGTTTAATTTAATTAATTGTAATTTAATTGTTTTTCTCCTTTCTTTCTATCTATAACTTAGTTACATTTTTATTTGTGCCTATTAACTAATTAAATTGTTTTACTTTTATAACTATTTAATGTTTTAAAGTTACTCATATAATCGTTAAAGTTTTAGATTATTTTTTAAAAGAAATCTTGCACCATTGGTTGACACTAATTTTATTACAAATTAAACGAATTTCTTAACTAAAAAATATTGATAATTTTTGTTAAATATGCTTTAAATATAAATATTAATTAATTATAAATTAATAATTCAGTTAGTACATTAAATATTTTGATTCTAAGTTTTGTTTATAATGAATAACTTTTATTAAAATAACAATGATTCATAATATACAAAATACTATAGCACATAATCAAATGTTCAGTATAAGAGAATATGATTTATTAATGAGTTAGAAATATAAAATTCTTGTATTTTATATATAAATATTAAATAATCGAAAAAATAACAAAAAAATTACAAAAAAATAACTAAAAAGTAATAAATTATTATTTTTTCAATAATTATAACTATGACATGTAAATTTTCGGAGTCAATAACTTTTAACGGTTATTTTTATAGAAAGGAAAACTGCAATTGTAACTAGTTCTGCAAAATAACTTTCCCAAATTAACTAAACGTTAAGAACTGTGACGTGGCGCATCCGGGCGCACGTCACAAGGGCATAGGACCGACCGAGAGGGTCGGTCGGGGGCGACTCCTCGCCGAGCCGAGGGGGATGCGGCTGTTATTCTATTTTATTTTTATTTTTGTTTAGCTTCCGCGATACCGTTTTTCCGATTGTAGTGACAATCTTTTAAAGTAAAGGCGCCGAGTGAGGGCTCATCGGAAGAGTGTGTCAGGGGCGACGGAGGAGCAGCCGTCGCGGGAATTGCTGGGGACACTCGACAGTGGTAGGAGCGCCCCTCAAGGAGTTTCCCCGCCGCGCCGTTTCCGTCCCTGAGTTAAGGACTGACCGCGCCGAAGGACAGCGCGGAGACACGACGGCTCCCAGCAAGGCTCACGCTGTGGGCACGCGCCACCGGGCTGCGGACCGGACGAGCGGCCACAGCCAAGCAAACCGCCAGCCACCACGATCGGATTGGTCGCGGCCTGGCCAGCCGGACCTACCGAAACGGCGGAAAAAGGGAGCACACTGATAGAGCACGTGTTCATCACGGGCCTGTCGAGGGACGAGGCAGCGCGGCGCTGGATCGAGGATCACGCGGGAGCACGTGGATCCAGCGATTGCGAATCGAAGAGCGTCCGCGCATGCGCGACGGCTCGAGCCGACCGGCGCGGGACAGGGGCTTCTCACTGTTCGGTTGACGGCGAGATAAGTGTGTCACAGGACGAGCCCTTACGATTGCTTTCGACGGACAAGGACCTGGAGATTGTTGTAAGGCCATCACTCGGCAGCCACGCGGAATTTTCGTAAGATTCGGTAAGGCGGTCGACTTTCGTGCGGGACCGGATAAGGGATACCGTTTGTCGTGTTACCGGTGATCCCGAATCCGATACCGTTTTGCTGTTGCCTATGTATTAGTGTGAAGGACTCGAAGTACGCAGTAGAGTCTCGTGGCCGCACGGAAGATCGGACCGACCGGCCCGAATATTTAGTCGTTAAGTAAGTCCCTCTCGGACAAAGCCGACACCAACAGTCCTCGCGTAATTAATCATTGCATTCTGTAATACCGCGAATACCGATTTAGACTGTATTGTAATTATTGTGATTGACCAGCGGAGAGCCCCGACGGCCTCCCGCCTCGTAGAGAAAGAATTAAGTTTCCGCATTCTCTTAGTGCCGACTTCCGGCTCCCGTCGTAACCACATCTGTGAGTTTACAAAATTTTAACAAGTGGAGTAAGATCCACGATTGTCATCGACACAGCATTTCTTTACCTTTTACGAAATATATTTTAAAATTGCTATTTAATTAACACTAGAACACAACATTGCGCGCGCTTCGCGCGCGCCACTTAGCATTTTTATATTGAACATTGCACTTATTCTTCTTCTGTAATATTACTCTCACACACTTTATCATATTTAATGCCCTTCTCTATCTCACGCTCCCTCATTCTTCCTTTCCCCCTCTCTAAATTATTAATTATATTATTAATTATATTAATTATATTATTTTCATATTGTTCAATATTACTCTTACACACTTTACTTTTTTATTTAATCCTCTTCTATATCTCTCACGCTCTCTCATTCTCCCCCCTCCTCCCCACCTCTCTCTCTCTCTCTCTCTCTCTCTCTCTCTCTCTCTCTCTCAACACAAATTATTAATTATATTATATTTGCATGTTTCTTAATATCACTCTTACACACTTTACCTCCATACTTAATCCCCTTTAAATAAATTAAAAATTATAATATATTATATGTAACGTTACCTGTTAATTTTCAATAAAATTTCAAAACTTTCACTTTCTGGCTTTCTTGTTTAATCTCTCTCAATTATAATTTCCTTTCATCTAATCTCTTTCCTTTTCTAATCTCTTTCGATAAAACTCACTATCGCTCTCTGACCATTTCAACAACTTCTGACAACAAGCATCCAACAACTTTAAAATTAAATTTTTTAAATCTTATGCCTTAATAATACAACATTAAATTTAAATTTTTAAATAAATTAAAATTTATAATATTATACGTAATGTTACCTGATAATTTTCAATCAAATTTCAACACTTTCACTTTCTGGATTTCTTTTTTAAACTCTCTCGATCTCAATTCTTTCTCTTTAATCTCATTCCTTTTCTTCTATTAAAATACACAAAATGTCAAAATAATTAAAACGCAAATGATATTTAATGAGAATAATAATAATTAATAAAAATTGATAATTATTGAGAATGATAATTAATAAGAAATGAGAATTAAGAGTTTAAGATTCCTTTTTTTCAAAATATTTAAAACGCAAATGTTACCTTCCCGAAATCTCGCACTCTCTCTCTCTTTTTCTCTCTTAATAAGATCTTCAAATTTACTTAATTTCTCTCTCTCTCTCTCTTTCCTTCTCTCTCTCTCTCTCTCTCTCTCTCTCTCTCTTTCCTTCTCTCTCTCTCTCTCTCTCTCTCTCTTTCTCTTCTTCTTCTACCTATCACTTAATTCTTGCAATTTTTTTAAACTTTTTATTTTTTATAAATATCTATATAAACACTGGCGCAAAAGAAAACGAGACAAAAGTTTTGACCGATTTTTAGGCAATCTTCAAAGTGATGCAACTTTGCGAAAAATCATCTAAATTACATGTACTTTTTTTAAATTAAAGGGCAAAGACTCTACTTTGAGAATCCCTAGGTGAAAGTTTGATTTGTTAAGTGCTAATATAACATATAGTATTGCATTGAGTAGGCAGTCCTCAACTACATATCTCATTGGATACATTACATTTTTTTGCAGTGTATATATGGTTTTACGTCCGTATCAGCTATATTAATTGATTTTGAAACAGCTATAAGAAAATCAATATATCTACCAGTTTGGAGTCAATGTTAATTACAACCAAATGATATATTGATTTTTTACCCCTGACATTCATTAATATTATGTAAATTTTTATTTCCATTTTCTGTATATACCTCTTTAATATTTCTTTTTTTCTTTTCTTACTCTCTGCTTCCTCTATTTCTTTTTTTCTTTTTTTAATATAATGTTTATTTTCTTTAACCTTAAATAAAAACATTTATATATGTTAAAAATAAAAACGCAATTAAGTCATTAAAAATTCAAAATTTTGACAAAACAAGCTTTACAGCTTTTTAAACAATTATTAAATACCTATCTCGTCTTTCTTCCTTTTTTCTCTCCGCTTTTTTATGAAATGTCTTAATGTTTATTAATTTAAAAGAATTATGCTTTTTGAATCTTTTCTCTCTTTTCTTTTTTTCTCTCCTTTCTTTATCTTTTTCTCTTTCTTTAATCCTCTATCCTTTATCTTCTGCAATTTTGAATAAAAAACGTGTAAGTATAATTTTATAAATAATTACATAATATTATATAAAAACATTTTTATAAAAAATTATTATTTACTTAATTATTTTAAATTTTATTTTTTATTTTTTTTTATCTCACGCTCTCTCACTCTCCTTTTCTCCCTCTCTTTCTTTCTCTCTTTCTCTCAACACAAATTATTAATCATATTTTTATGTTGTCTATATCTATCCTCTATCTTCTGCAATTTTGAATAAAAAACGTGTAAGTGTAAGTTTATAAATAATTACATAATATTATATAAAAACATATTTTAATAAAAATTATTTACATATTTTTTTTAAACTTTTTTTTATAAATACACACACACACACACACACATATATGTATGTATTTATTTAAAAAAAGTTAAAAGAATTAAGTAAATAATAATTTTTTATAAAATATATTTTTATATAATATTATGTAATTATTTATAAATTTACATAATTTTACACACACACACACACGCGCGCGCACGCACAAATATACACACACAGAAAAAAATATAGCCAATAATATATGTAATTGCGAGCTGCTAACTTACAATAATATTTACTGTTAATGCTCTAACACTCTTCTTTTTCTTCTTTCTTACACTCTCTTTCTCTCTCTCTCTTTTTCTGCTCCTTCTTTCTATAGAAGTCGCTGTTTCTCCTTCTGTTTTCTTTTCTGCTTCTTTTTTCAACAAAAGTCGAAACTCTCTTTCTCCTACCAATCTATTTCCTTTCCTTCTTTTTTTCTAAAAGATTATAAAATTTTAAAGATATTATTGTTATTTCCTATATATATTACATTATTACTTAATATATCTTAATATTATATAAAAACATATTTTAATAAAAATTATTTACTTATTTTTTTAAACTTTTTTTTTATAAATACACACACACACACACATATGTATGTATTTATTTAAAAAAAGTTAAAAGAATTAAGTAAATAATAATTTTTTATAAAATATATTTTTATATAATATTATGTAATTATTTATAAATTTACATAATTTTACACACACACACACGCGCGCGCATACACAAATATACACACACAGAAAAAAAATTAGCCAATAATATATGTAATTGCGAGCTGCTAACTACATAAAATACTCAATACAATAATATTTACTGTTAATGCTCTAACACTTTTCTTTTTCTTCTTTCTTACACTCTCTTTCTCTCTCTCTCTTTTTCCGCTCCTTCTTTCTATAGAAGTCGCTATTTCACCTTCTGTTTCCTTTTCTGCTTCTTCTTTCTACAAAAGTCGAAACTCTCTCTTTCTCCTACCAATCTATTTCCTTTCCTTCTTTTTTTCTAAAAGATTATAAAATTTTAAAGATATTGTTATTTCCGAGAGAGAGAGATTATATTATTACTTAATATATCTCTTTATTACTTACCTTATTACTTACACACTTTTGATATAACCAATTTTGATTTGAAAACACAACTGTCAAACACAACTGTCAAACACTACGAAGCATGCGGCTCAATGATCAGCGAAAGAACCAATCAGCATCGCGGATTAAAGGCAACAATTCTTCGAGACTTTCGAGATGACTTCGATACATTCGATAAATAAATAACATATCTTTTTTAGAAAAGGAATTGAGTATCGATTCTTTTCTACGACCTGCCTCGATCCGAGCTCTCCATACCCCTCGATTAATAAAGAACCACGCCCCTCTACCACTTCGAGAAAAGAGCCACCGGCATTAGTGACGCTTCCTATCCGGCTACCGAATTATAGTTAATTGTTGTGCGGCGCGGAAATCCGCGCCTGGCGCCCAGAAAATTAGAGCATTTTCGGAGTTACCGTTCAAGCAGGCTACCGTTTTCGGACGTTACCGATCTCGCGAGGAAGCGTTACCCGCGAACTATTAGATAAACTATTGCTGTTAATTGGGCGTAGCTCCTCGGACCTGGCGGTTCCCGACGAAAGTTACGTCACAGAACGTACGAAAGTTTTATTTTTTCTAAAAAAAAGCCAAAGTCTTTTTTTAAAAAAAGGCTTTGGATTGAAGCACAAGATTATATTTTAGATATAAGTAATATTTCTGATTTTAACAAAGCGAATTTACGGGAAGATTTACGAAAATTAATTATGGAACAAAATGTTTCACATAATTTTGTTAACGAATTACTTACTATTTTAAGGAAACATGGCTATACAAATTTACCTAAAGATGTGAGGGTGTTATTAAAAACGCCATGAAACGCATCTACAAATATTAAAAATCTTTGTAAGTGGTGGCCGTTATTTACATTTTGGTGTTTTTTCTGCTCTGAAGCGATCTATACAAATGTATTCTAAATTTATTACACAGGAAGAAATAAAATTAAATATTAATATTGATGGTATACCTCTTTCAAAAAGTTCTGGTAGCTAATTTTGACCCATAATGGCAACTATTGAAAATATAGATACAGATAGCGCAAAATATGTATTTATAAAATATTTATAAAATATTTATAAAATATTTATAAAAAGGAAAAATATTTATGATAAATATTTTGTACATATTTTTATGTCCGAGTTTGTCGGTATAAAAAAAATTATGATAAACATTTATGAAAATATTTAAAATAAATATTTATACCATTATTATCAAAGAATATAAAATATATTTTAAGTTTATATACCATATATATTTTTCAGTACATTTTAAAAATATATTTTATATATTGTTGATAATTTTTGTATCATTTCTAAATGGTTTATGAAAATAATTATATAATCTTTAAAAAATATTTTTTGAAAATAAATTTGTAAAATATTTATAAATATTTATGATGATATTTGGTACTATCTGGGAAATAAAGTAATTAAGTTTATTAAAATAAAAAGAAAGAATATAGTCTAGTTTAATTAAGACTGAACACGGGGTCCCATAGAGCTCAGTATTAGGACCACCACTGTTTATTATATACATAAACGACATAGTTAATAGTTGTCTACGAAGATGTAATATAAAAATGTTTGCTGACGATATCATATTATATATTGCGGGAGCAAGTTGCGAGAAAGTCGAAAAGAAAATGAATATGATGTCCAACATAATTGAGGAATGGTTTAATGTTAATGGATTAAAATTAAACGCGAGTAAGACCAATTTTATATTACCATTGGTGATAAGAATTAAGTGTAAGAAAAGAACTAGCAGCGAACATCGTAGTAAAGTGTAGAGATGGGACATTAATAGAGTAAGTTGAAAAAATAAGGTATTTGGGTGTAATGGTTGACAGTAAGTTAAGATTAGAAAAACAATGTAAATATATGTATGTTAAAGAAGATAAGCAAAAAAACAAGTTTTTTAATAGATTAGATAGTAGTTTATCAAGTTATAGCAAATGTACTGTATATAAATCAATCATTGCGCCTCATTTTGAATATTGTGCGACATTATTAATTGGTATGGGAGAGATACAACTTAGTAAATTGTAAGTACCGCAAAATCGAGTCATGCGGTTAATATTACGCGAGTGGCTTACTTGGACACAGTGCAGATGGATACGTTGCAAATGGACACAAAGTAATGTACACGATTTATTTGGACACAGGAATTTTGTACACCATAAAGTTGTACACCACAAAGTTGTACACCGCAAAGTTGTACATCGAACATTTCTATACTTTTCTGTTTAGGGCACTCCTACCAACGGGTTGGGTGCGGAAGGGGGCCGAAGGCCCTTCTTGCACCACGTTCGTGTGTGCGTGCATGCGTGCGTACGTGTGTGTGTAGTCGAGGTTACGGTGTAGAAATGTACGATGTACAACTTTATGGTGTACAATTTTGCGGTGTACAACTTTACGGTGTAGAAATGTACAGTGTACATTATTTTGTGTCCATTTGCAACGTGTTTATTTGCACTGTGTCGAATTGTACTGTGTCTAAGTGAATGCCACTCAATATTATATTGTAAGCAAAAGATCAAAGTTGAATGTGTGTTGTAAGCGTTACGTTTTATGTCGATAAGACTGAGGTTGTATTGTAATACGTGTATGTTGGTGTTTAAAGTGATGAAAGGACTATATTATATAACAATATTTGAAACAATAGATAGAAATAGATTAATAGAAAAATTATAGAAAAATTGTATTAGAGGAAATATATTAGAATGGATAAAAACGTATCTTACAGATACATTGCAACAAGTTTGTAACGGTAAGAATTGTTCAAAATTAATATTAAACACGGTGTGCCACAGGGATTGTGTTAGGACCCTCGTTGTTTATTATATATTAATATAATATAATAAATATTTGCTCAGAAGGCTATAGTATAAAAATGTTTGCGGATGATACATTAATATATGTAGCTGAAGAAGGTGCAGAAATAGAAGGGAAAATGATTTTGATATTTAATATAGTAGAAGAATGGATGAGGTTGAATATGCTAAAAATGAATGCGAGCAAAACAAAATTTATGGTTTTGAGAAATATAAGAAAGAAATTAAAGGGAAATATTTGAGTATTGTGCAACATTACTGGTAGATATGGGAGAAACACAATTGAGTAAACTGCAAGTAGCACAGAATCAAACTATGCGAGTAATACTACAATGTAATAGGTATACTAAAATAAAACATATGTTACAAGCGTTGCAATTTATGTCTATAAAACAAAGACTACACTATAATGTATATTTAACCCTCTGACTGCACACTATCAAAAAGTTACGTTCACTGCACACATGGGTGTACGACACCCAGGAAACTTTGACGATTTGTATTTCGGGCAAAAATCGACGAATTTCAATCCATTTTTTTTTAATTCTAAGGAAAATTTCTCAGAATTGTGATAAAATAGGTTAGAAAGTCGTATGTATAAACTGGAAAAAGATATATTCAATAGACAGACAATAAATCAAAAAATTTTGCATAAAAAATTGTTTTTTTTTAAACGGCTGTATTTTGTAGAAAAAAAAAGAAAAAATACTTTAAAATATTGTAATTGGAAAGCTGAAGAGTTATATTTTAAGAATCTATTATCAATTTTTTGATTTGTACCAAAAAGTATATTTTTTTTTAGATATGAATATTCACTATTTTTTGATCTGACGGTTAATATCGTAAAATCGAAATCATCAAAATATTTGTGAATAAAACGACAACAATTATTGTTTTTATTATTATTTAATGTTTATTTAACTCAAATATAAAGAAATGAAAGTTCAACTGTCCACTCTTTCGTGTATTCACTTCTCTAGAAACATACACAGAAAATAGGGGAATATTTTTGTTAAATCAAAAAGATTTACTTGAACGAAAATTTATTTCAAAATTTTATATAGCTTAACCAAGAAAATAATATTCTTGAATGCAAAAGAAAAAATATGGGATAAAGATACTACATGTTTAAATCAAAGATTATAATTTTTTTAGACTAAAATTATCAAAACAATTATATCATATTTGTAAAATAATACTTATAGTATTGAAATAAGATTATAATATTTTGAAATTCAAGATTTTCAAATTCTTCTAAGAAGATTATATATTGTTGTTTATATATGAAACAAAAATCGTGTTAATTTGAATAAATAAGTTTCAATTTGAGAGTAATTTTTTTTCCGTGTACAAAAATTAATTTGTCATACACGAAAATATACTTCACTAATGTTCTTTTACTTGGTTTATTTAAAAAAAGTAATTTATAGTTGAATGCAATTACTTTTACTTACATTTCAAATTTCCGCTCTGCACAATTTTGTAACGTTCACTGCACACTGGGTGTATCACACCCAGAATCGAACTTCCATTCACGCTGCTGTAAGCACTAAGTGAGTAATGACCGGATCAAGCATGCATAAGATAAAAGGGATACCTAATTTTTTTTCTTCCCCATGTTCCATCTATAACAGTTACATGCGTTCCATTTCACGCATGATACTCATATTCTGTTTCTGAAAATGATAACATAAAGAGACTTCTAAAAGATAACATAATGATGTCAGAATGTTAACCAATGCGCCGTTTTTGAGAACAGAAAGGTATCATGAAACTGATATCTAAAAGATTTTTTAAATCGGATATCTTTAAATTGCAACTAGAGAAAAATAAAATAAAATAAAAATTTTATTTTTTTAAAATTATTTTTATCAACAATACATACTAAATTTAGAACAAATTTTTATTAACAAATTAAATTTAAATTATGTTATTTTATTTTATTCTTACTTGCCGTTGGTAGGTTTTGAACCCGGGACCTTAAGATGACGAACCTTGTACTCTATCTGCTACGCCAATTTGACTTATTGATATGGGTACTTGTTATTGTCTACATATACCTATATGTTATAAACTGACGCAATTATATTATTTTTTATAAAAGCAATTAAATTTTGCAAAACATTAAAAATAAATAGCATTAATTTATTTACTTATTAATTTTATTATTAAATTTATCTTTTTCCATAACTTTAATAATTTGATGGAAATTGCGATCTATTTAGCATTAATACTTTGAAGCGTTTAAGTGGTTAATTAGATGGTTAACTATATAAATCATATATTCTAAGAAAAATTGAATAGTACATTATTATCCTGTTTTTGTTCAGTGCATGATTAATTTAGATTTTTTTGGGCGCAGTAATTGTAGACAAATCGTTATTTTTGAAAACATCTTTATGATAACTTTTTTAAATATCAAATGGATCTGTCATTCAGGATTTTATAGTGTTGTCTGATTTCTAAGTCAACTACGACGCATTGTACCCTAATAACATTGATACAAGCCTGTTATGTTACGATTATACAATTTTTGTTAACTGTACCGCCAAAACGATGTATAACAGTTATATTACTTGTGTATAACAAATGTTACATAACAGGTTATTTTTTATGTTATATAGCACCTACATATCACAAGAATAACAATGTTACATGACATATAGTTTCCATGTTATATTGCCGCTATAAAACGTATTTACTGGGTAGTATAATGAGAACTATCACACACCCCAGCAAACACAGATATATAACTGTTGCATTGCCGCAATAACACGGATTATAACAGGCAATATAACGTGATCGTTACACGTAACGTACACGTTAGTTGTAATTTTCCACTCATAGGATGTTACAGTTATATCACGGAAACAAAACATGTAACAAGAGGGTTATATGACAGTTGCATAGTTATGAAAATGATATATTGCAGTTATAAAACATATTGAATTGGTATATAACTATAATTTAAATAATTTAACCGTCATTTAACTGTTATAAAATAAGTTATACTATAGTTATATGCTATTCTATTGATATATATTGGTAGGATTCTCATAAATTTTCATAAATATTAGGCCCTTAAATTAATTTTAAATAAAGTAAATTTTACTTTTAATTTTTTATTTAATAAAAGTAACATTTACTTTTATTTAAAATTACTTTAAGGATCTAATTAGGTCCTTAAAGTAATATTTATAAAAATTTTATAATAAAAAAGTGGTAAAATTATCATATAAAATCAATTTTATTAAAAAAAAAATAATTTTCGCAAAGCACGAAAATTAATTTCACAGTTCTAATATTATTATGCAGAGCCTATTAAATATAAAACTTTTTTTAAAAACGCAGCTACATTACATTAATATAAATTGAAACCTTTGGACGCAATTAAGAATTTTGGCAGTTCCTCTATCAAAAGATGTCGCACAAAAAAAAAACTTTAGCATTAGCAATTTTTTTGCTTTGCGAAAAAAGTAACACAAAAACAATACTTTTGATTGCACAATTCTACCGTTACTATGCAGAGCCGATATAAAATAATATTTTATCAAAAAAAAAAAAGGATGCACTACGTTTCATTATTGTAAAATAAGACATTTTTAGGCACGATAGTTATACAGAATATCGGAAAAACATTAGCATTAGCAACTGTGCAATCAAAATTTAATTCATTTTGGTTACGTTTCTCGCAGAGCGAGAAAATTAATTGCACAGTTCTAATGCTACTATGTAGAACCTATCAAAAACAAAATTTTATTTAAAACGCAGATATACTAAACTACTTAATATAAAATCAGACATTTTTAGGCGCGATAGATATACAGAATATTAGAGAATAGTTTCTCCGTTGCAAAAAGTGTCGCACAAGAAAAAACATATTAGCATTAGCAACTGTGCAATCAAAATTTAATTCACTTTGATTACGTTTCTCGCAGAGCGAGAAAATTAATTGCACAATTCTAATGCTACTATGTAGAACTTATAAAAAACAAAATTTTACTTAAAACGCAGATATACTAAACTACATTAACATAAAATAAGACTTTTCGACGTAATTCTACAAAATTTCGGCAGTTTCTCCGTCGCAAAAGATGTTGCATAAGGAAAAAAACAGCAGCAGTTTTCTCGGCTTGCAAAAAAGTATACAAGTAACACAAAGGCATTAAATTGTGATTGTAGTTTTCCCGGTACAATGTAGAATCTATTAAAAATAAAATTTTATCAAAAAACGAGGACACTACACCACTACATTATAAAATATTTGCGCGACAATTGCACAAAATGTCGACAGCTTTTACGACGCAAAAAGTGTTGCACATTACTCGCGAACTTTGTTGTAAATATTTACGACCAAATCTTACAATATTTTAAAATGTATGCATTAGTCCTCGCTTATCTTTTTGTTTGCTCTTTTTCGCGTGATTTATTCATTTATTCAATCGCAAAAATTTAGATGCCGTGAGCCAAAATTCAAAAAGTAAGAAAATCATAATATAATAACGAAAATATATTTTGTAAATTTAATCATAATACAGAAATATTATGATAAACCAAAATAATTCTACAGATGTGAAATCCGCCATTCATGGATAGCAATCCCAACACCTACCAATTCGTCTCGAAAAGACTCTACCGGTGCGGACTTCGTCATCCACGGATGACGGTCTCAGCACCCACCGGTTCATCTTAAAGAGACTCTATCGATGCAGATTTTGCTATCTATAAGTGGCACTTACTGCATTAATCGATATAGCAAGTACAATCTATTTGATTTACTATCTAAGAATCAAATGTATTACTAAGATTTGTTAAACGTTGGACATGCATACTTTTTGAAATATTGTAAGATTTTTCCTTACAGTCTATTAGCTACCGAGCGGGTACTCTTCAACACAAAAAGTATTTCCTTTAAATTTATTCCTGAATAATACATTCTTCAGCTTCTCTATTTGTTTATTCAGTTTCTCTGCTTTTATGTTGTTTGGCAAAACGCAGCCGTTCTGCTACGATGTTATCAAAATCCGATTCCGTTAAGGTGACATATTATGAAATCACCTGTCCTAAAACAAGGATACATAAACTAGATTGTTATAAATATCTTGTAGAAATACTTAAATTTATTAGTGTTAATAACTTACTTCTCATAACTTTAATGAAGTGTGAAGTACAAATTCGAAATTTTTAATTTATTGCAGTTAATCAATGTAAAATGCGTACATTCTACATGCAGAAGCCGTATGCGGAATATACGCATATTGTAAGATTGCAAAGCTGTTACTTCCACTTCTACGGAATGTTTAGAAATGCTTTTCATTATCAATCATATTTATAGTATATTAGTAATAGTGTTTTGTATATCTGATAATAGTAAATATTTCTAAATATTCTGCAGAAGTGAAAATGAGAATAATTTGTATTCTCGCAATGCGATTTTTGCATGCAGCATAATCTACAAACTACCATTTGCATGTACATACAAATTGCTATAAATTGAAGAATCCAAAAAATATATTAATAATAATGCATTCCAAGTAATACTTGGAATATTTGCAATTAATATTAATATTGAAAATATTTACCTTTGATAAAAAGGCTGAACGTTTCGAAGATTGCACGGAGCACATGGCACAAAGTCCAGTGAACACATTTTATAGCGGCAATATAACATGGAAGTTACATGTAATTTAACATTGTTATTCTTGTGATATGTAGGTGCTATATGACATAGAAATAACCTGTTACGTAATATTTGTTATACGCAAGTGATATAGCTGTTATATATCGTTTTGGCATTACAGTTATTCAACAAAAATTGTATAATCGTACCATAACACGTTTGTATCAATGTTATTACGATGCGTCGTAGTTGACTCAGGAATCAGACAACATTATAACATCCTGAATGACAAATCTATTTGATAATAAAAAAAATTATTATAAAGATAATGTTTTCAAAAATAACGGTTTGTCTACAATTACTCCACACAAAAAAATGCACAAAATCTAAATTCATCATGTGCTGAACAAAAACAGAATAATAAATGTATACTATTCAATTTTTCTTAGAATTATGATCTATATAGTTAATCATCTAATTAATCATTTGAACGCTTCAAATTAAGATTAGTGCTAAATAAATTGCAATTTCCATCAAATTATTAAGGTTATGGAAAAAGATAAATTTAACAATGAAATTAATAAGTAAATAAATTAATGCTATTTATTTTTTATGTTTTGCAAAATTTAATTGCTTTTATAAAAAATAATATAGTTGCGTCAGTTTATAACATATAGGTATATGTAGACAATAACAAGTACCCATATCGATGAGTCAAATTGGCGTAGCAGGTAGAATACAAGGTTCGTCCCGGGTTCAAACCTAGCAGCGGTAAGTAAGAATAAAATAAAAAAAAACATAATTTAAATTTAATTAATTAATAAAAATTTATCCTAAATTTAGTATGTGCTGTTGATAAAAATAATTTTAAAAAATGAATTTTTTTAATTTTTTTTTTTTGTAACTGTTGTGTGACGGTTAGATAACATGTAATTATAACATGTTATATTGCTGAGTCGGAAATTGTAATTCACATGTACCCAGATAGCCAAATAAAGGCAACGTGTTGTTATTTTGCTGTCACTTATTCCCTATTAATTTTATCAAACTAAAGCCAAGGTGTTTCTTCAAACTGTCTGTCGTTTTGACATCATGTAAAATTCTACATTAGAATTCAACAAACTGACGGCAAGTTGTCAACATGCATGCACAATTGCTGTCAATGTGACAAGTTTATTATTCCTCAATGCATGCACTTATAATTTTATAAACTCATGAAGATTATTTGCTCTCTTGATGTTAACTTCGTTCCACGTTAAATTGTGGCAATGACAGCAAATTGTGGGCAAGTTCACAACATACATGCAGTGCATTAATTTGCTTAATCTCGCTTGGCTATCTGGGTAAGTTACGTGTAATTTCAGAGTAATGTAACCTGTTATATTTAGTTACATTGCTGTGTTACATTGCTATTATATTACTGTGTTCACTGGGAGCATGGATGTACGCGACAGGCACGAAGCATTTGAAGTGTAAATGTTATATTCATGTTATTATATTTATAATATAACATAAATATAACATCTCTACATAATTAACACGTTGTATAACAGCAAGATAACGCTAACATAAAATGTCCTACATTACGTGTCACGTTTAAGTTATATTGCTGTTATAGTAATAATATCTAATGAATAACACGATCATAAAACAGTTATAAAACATAATTACATTGTAGTAAAAGAGAAAATTATATTGTTTTAACATTCATTTAATACTATATAATAGGCGTAATATTGCCTATTACTCTTGTGTTGCATAACATTTATATTCTGTGTCTTCTGCGACGCTTTACATTACGTCAAACATAACATTACATCAAAACTTACCTGCTAACTTTCAAATAACCACAATGATTTTCTGCTCTCTGCTTTCTGCTCTTTCCGTTATCCATTCTTATCGCTCTTCGCTTTTTCCGCTGTTTGTTGTCTAAGCTCTGCGCTCTCCACTCTTTCTGTTCTCCGTTTCTCACTCTCCGCTTTCTCTTGTCTTTGATTTCTCCACTGTTCGTTTTTTTTCTCTGCTTTCTCAGTTTTCTGCTTTCCACTCTTTCCGTTTTTCGTTCTTTCTCTTCGGCGCTGTCTCCGTTCTCTTCATTTTTTACTCTCTTTGTTCTCTGCTGTTTCCACCCTCTCCGCTCTTTATTTTTGATTAAAAATGTAAATTAAATTTTTTTTTATTTCGATCTTTTAAATGCGATAAAACTATTAAAAAATTTGATGTTTTGAAAATTGAGTAATGGGGGACTTATTTATAAAAATTTTATCTTAACATTCTCCTTTAATTTAAACTCCTTACTTTCATCGAAAAATTTTTTGCAGCTTACCAAAAATCTGCTCATGTTTTAGAAATCACTAGATTGTGTGTAGATAAAGAAAGTATAAATAAAAATATATTTTCACTATTATCGTTTTAATATGTTTTACAATATTATCGTTTTAATTATTTGTTTTTACATTAATGTGTTGCAAAATGAGTTAATCAATTGATGAACGCTCTTTTAGTGAAAAAAATAGTTTAAAAAGTTCAGTTAATTAAAATTTATTTAAGTTTATTATGTTGTTAATAAAATTTTTTTGACGTCTGTAGTCTAATGTAACTGGGTATTTTACAGACTTTCTGAACGAAACTGCGTAGAGATTATAACAACGTTGGTAGAAAACAAGTTTCTGGATATTATATTTACCAATGATGGCAAGGAATATGTTACACCCCAGCATCTTGGAAAAGAAATTAAAGATGAGCTGTACCTTCACGGTGGGAAAGTTAGTTTGGTTGACTTGGCGCAAATTCTTAATGTTAATCTGTCGCAAGTGACTAAAGTGGTAACAGAGATTGAGAAACACAACAAAGGACTGAAAGTAATACTAGGACAGCTTGTCGACAAGAGTTACATCAGTAAAATTGCGGAAGAAATAAATGATAAACTCATACAGCATGGCTATATTAATGTCGCTGAGTTAACGCTCACGTACAATTTACCAGTCGATTTTCTACAATCGGTCGTCGAAAAACAACTTGGAAAAATAATATATGCCACCCAAGATTCTCAAGATCCCAAGGTTTTTTATACCGAGAGCTTCATTACTAGAAATAAGGCAAAGATTAAAGGCGCTTTATCTGCTATCACGAAGCCTACGCCATTATCTGCAATATTGGGACAATGTGGCGTGCCCGAAAGAATTTTTTTTTGTAAGTATAAAAATAATGAGCAACAGCAAAAAATTTTTAGTATCTACATTAACAGATAGAAATAAGTAACTATTACAAAATTTCGGATTTAAGCACTGTATTAAATATCCTAGCTAGTTACAATTAGACGTTTCGATCTGTCTTACATCAGATCATTCTCAATAGTAAATACAATAAAAAATTATATATAACTTTTCGCAGATTACATGTTCTGTGTGTGTGTTAGCTTAGCGTGTGTTGATAAGTATAGAGTATGTGAATGTGATTTCTGTGAGTCATTCTTAAATCCTGAGTAGGGTCCGTACAGTGAGATCGTTTAGATTGATATAAATAGTTGATATCATGGAAAAGATTTACATCCGAATTTAGTGGTATCGCAGTCAATTTGTGAGAATTTAAGAATTATATAAACAACATAATCGTGTAACCGTAATTAGATTTAAAAGTATTAATTGTTCCAATATTATTTTATGCACGAGTTCGACGGAACGTATATTTTTGAAATACATACTTGTGATTGTATTCGCTGTTTATTACCGATCCAAAGTCAAGTGAAAAATAGACTTGTGAAATGAAAATGTATATCTAGTTATGTTCTTCTCGGGGTCTAATGTGAGAGTGTCGATGGCAGATAGTAGTATATTTTTGAAATACATACTTGTGATTGTATTCGCTGTTTATTACCGATTCAAAGTCAAGTGGAAAACAGACTTGTGAAATGAAAATATATATCTAGTTATGTTCCTCTCGGGGTCTGATGTGAGAGTGTCGATGGCAGATAGTAGGTTCATTGTACCGAAAGGAGGAGGAAAGTGGAAGAGGGGAGGGGGATATAGATTAACAATGGATATAGATTAACAAAGATCCTTGTAATGCTCCAATAAAACACGTGATCTATTAGTCAGGTGGAAGAAAAAGAAATTTATTGACGACTTGACATACAAAAAACTATTAAAAACAGATGGCATCCTTTCTACAACTTATGGATTATCGAAAATATACAAAGTTTTTCTCTTAGAATAATAATTTCTTCTATAAACAGTCCCCTTCATACATTAGCAACATACATACATAAAATTTTGCATGAGAGTATACCCAGACCAGAAAGCTAGGTTGATAACAGTTTCTATTTAGTCAACAAACTCGACAGATTGGTTATTGAAGGCTTTCAATTATTGTCTCTGGATGTAGTCTCAATGTTCACCAACATACCACTAGAGTCTGTGAGTAACAGCATTAAAAAAAGATGGACATTGATCAGCCCTAATACTAATATTCCGTTTCAAGAATTTATAACTGCAATACAACTTATTATAAACTCACGTTTTTTTAGATTAATAACAAATATTATAAACAAACTTTCGGTACTCCTATGGGTTTCCCTCTGTCTTCTATTATCTCCGACCTTCTCCTACAGGACATTGAGAATGAAGTAATCAGTCTCCTTTCGTTTAAACTTTCGTTATATTATAGATATGTCGACGATATCATCTTGGCAACTCCCAAAAACTCGACACAATTAATTTTAGACATTTTCAACTCTAACAGACAAAAATTCACAATAGAAACAAGCATCAATTTTTTAGACCTAACGTTAATCGTAACGAATGACAGAATTATACACAATTGTTTTCAAAAAGCCACGTCCTTCGACAGATACCTCAATTACCATTCACACCATCTAATCTCATACAAAACGGCATTATTCTAGGCCTAATAGAAGGACTCTAATTGAAAATAGTTACCCAATACCATTTATTTTCTCTATCATTCACAATAGACTCAACCACTTATTCAATAATAATAATAACAGCCAAGAACAAAAAACAGAATCAGAAAACAAAATCACATACTTTACTATATCATTTGTGAAGTCTATTGTCCATGAATTTACGTCCGTAACCAGAAACCTGAACTGCAAATTATCCTTCTCTACAAACAACAATCTCTATAAACAGCGACATAGAATATTTTCTGGAAACATATCTACAGGTTCTTAACTTATTACCACGACTATAATCCGGTAATTAATTTCGATCCTTTCTCCCTTCCCACTTTTCTCTTCTTTCCCTCCTACTATCTATACCCGCCTTCCTCTTCCATTTTCCTCCTCCTTTCGGTACAACGAATCTACTATCTGCCATCGATACTTTCACATCAGATCCCAAGAGGAACATAACTAGATATATATTTACATTTCACAAGTCTGTTTTTCACTTGACTTTGGATCGGTAATAAACAGCGAATACAATCACAAGTATGTATTTCAAAAATATACGTTCCGTCGAACTCGTGCATAAAATAATATTGGAACAATTAATACTTGTAAATTTAATTACGGTTACACGATTATGGAGTTTATATAATTCTCAATTCTTACAAATTGACGGCAATAGCACTAAATTTGGACGTAATCAAATCTTTTCCATGATAACAATTATTTATATCAATCTAAACGATCTTACTCTACTCAAAATTTAAGAATGACTCACAGAAATTACATTACATACTCTATACTTATCAACATACGCTAAGCTAATACACACATAAAACATGTAATCTGCGAAAAATTATATGTAATTTTATATTGTATTTACTATTGAGAATGATCTGATGTAAGACAGATCGAAATGTCTAATTCTAAGTAGCTAGGATATTTAATACAGTGTTTTACATCAAGAATCAGTAACGGCTCATTTGCCTCTTTTATTAATGAACTTTAGTTTTATGTACATAAAATAAAGCTACTAATATATAATTGCATACAATACAGAAATATGTTAATAATATATATATATATATATATATATATATATATATATATATATTCATAGCTTTATTTTATGTATAGAAAACCGAAGTGTCAAAAACTATCTATTAACCTTTTGAGCCACGAATTATTCTTGCTTATCAATTTCGATAAAACTTTTGTATCTTGTAGTAAGGTTTTTGGGTCGCTGATTACGAATCTAATGTCAGATTTTTTAAATAAAAAATGGCGGATTCAATATGGCAGACAAAACTAAAAATTAAAATCCTGTGAAACTTAGTATCTAGAGGTTTTTCTGAGTGCTGATTACGAATTTGTCAGATTTTTTAAATTTAAAATGGATCTAATATTATGAAACTTCTAGATACTAAGTTTTACAGAAATTAGTTGAATTTTAATTTTATATACTCCGTCATATTGGATCCACCATTTTAAATTTTAAAATTTTGATAATTTCGGATTCGTAATCACCTCAAAAAACCTTTAGATACTAAGTTTTATAGAAATTAGTTGAATTTTTAATATTATGTCCGCCATATTGCATCTACCATTTTCGAAAATCTGACAACGGATTCGTAATCACCGATCTCAAAAACCTCCAGATGTAAAGTTTTGTAGAAATTGACGCTCTTCTCTAACAAAGAAGTATGTTTTCAGGTAAATATTTTGAAACGACCATGTAACTGCGCTTTTATACGATGCTCGACTTGCTCTAGATGTCGTGCAAATTACTGTTTCGTTTATTTTTGATAAATATTATTCTGCAACTTGTACTCTTCCGTCTACTTCTACATAAATAAAACGTTTCAAATTTATTTGCGTTGTGTATATTTTATTGCTGTCATTACTATTTAGAAATACAATTATATCTATTAATTTCCAGTCATTCTACAGAATATATAACAAATTTACCAGGCAAAGAAAAAAATGCATTTTTATGAAATAAACAATTAAAACTTATTAACTATATTAATTATTGTTAAAAAATCGTATGTCATTAAAAAAAATTTTTTTCTTCAAGAAAAAAAAGTTGATCATCGAGACTTGAATCTGCAATGTCGAGATTACGAGTCTAGCACGCTGCCGCTGTGCTACGCGCTTCTTGCTGAAAAGCCCTCTTTTTTTTGGGTTGATATGGCGTTCGTAATTTTTACCCGCGATTCTCTCACGAACGGTTGAGTACTGCCGATTATCCTTTTACCTAATAATACTTTACACTTTATATGATAATACATCGATAGAATAAATTTCATCCAAATCGATTATCACATTCCAACCTCTCTTTGGTTGGAATGTGATAATAAACTTCGTTTACATTTATAAACACTTTTTTTTTATTTGTTAGTTTTGACGCAAACCATACATATTTTGTAACATGTTTTCGAAAATTGGAGCGAACAGTTGATGATGTAGAATGGAATGAATTTTAACGCATCTCTTTACGAGATGCTATTTCGCATTTTTGTTCTATTAAAACTGAACAATTCTGCAAACGTTTGATGAAATTTTTTACCTGTCTATAAAAATAGGCATCACATGGTTGGCATATCGGTATATATTTTGGAATAACTTTTATTGTACATGTTCCTACATTGTTATTGTCTAAAAAAATTTTATTGCAGGATTCGTCTGACCGCTCCATGAATCTATTAATGACAGAAATTTCTTCTGTCTTACATACGGTAATAATGCTTCTTTCAAAAATTGCGTATACAAATTATTTGTTAGTTTTCCAGACTTTGAACATGTTACAATGACATTTGTATGTATTTTTACTAACTCGTCAATAGTTTTTCTTATTTTGGGACCAAACACATTGTCGCTTCTTGTAAGCATATAAAAACATATGGTAATAATTTATTGGATATCGTTATCGCATATTATACCGTATAAGAAGAATGAGTAATTTTGTTAATACATTTTTATTGTATAAAAACTTTTTGTTCCTTGTGTAGACAGAGTTCTACCATATGATTGATACTGACATCCTATAATAAATAATATTCATTAAAAGTTTAATTTAAAAATATCAACGATTATAAAGTTAAAAGTTTATTTTAGTTTTTAAAGAATTGATTTACTTGTTTGATCAGTGTTATTAATAAAATCCTTATTACAATTAGGAATTAATGCTATCGTCTGTGTCCGAAAAACGTCTGCTGCAGCCAACATTTCATCTACTGTAGTAATTTCTTTTGTTATTTTTCTTTGTCTAATTCTATGCCTCCGTTTAAAATCTTTGATTCATGTATTCGATGCTTTAAAAAAGAAGTCTGTGAATTGACTGACAGCGCTCAATGCTCATTGTTGCAAATTTCTTGTTGTGACTTGTCGAAAATTTAATCTAGCTTCCACGAAACGGTCAAATGTTCAGGAGTCAATTATATAGCATATTTATCAGCAATTGTTTCTCCATGTTTGATATCTTTTTGCCATCTATATATGCGTCATACTTTTTAAACGTTTATAACTGGTTTTTTGTAAAGTTTTCAAATTTCTTTTGGATATTTTTTAGCCATATTAACAACTTTAATTTTATATTCTAGAGGAATGTATTCCGTTGACTTGCGTTCTTCCTCTGGTGTCACATATTCGGAATTATCTTAATCGAAATCTATAATATTTCTTTAAATTGACCTTTCTCATTATCAGAATCTTACATATTTAGTTCTTTTGTGTCGACAAAAAATTTATTGCTTAATATATCGATCGTGAATTCGTATAAAGTTCTGCCCATTTCTTTTGCTTCGTGAAAAATTGTCTTCGACGATTCTGATGCCACGAGATCATTTTTAAGAAGCAATTTTTTTAGATGTTTAATTACATCTTTTAATTGTAATTTGGACTCATCACTGTGAAATTTATATCACATTCTGACAAAGAACTTGCTACACCTTCCATTTTCTTAATCTTTATAACTGCACACTTATTTCTATACTGTCTTTTCTGCACTACTTCTACCTCCTCTCGTAGCTGGCAGCCAAATGAACCAAATTTTCTCCGTCACTTGGAACGGAAATTCCCCTTTCCTTCTGATTCTTTGTTGTATTGTTAGCCTACTTACCGATTGTCTTTTCTTCTACCTGCTTCAAGGATATAACATACGTTATAAAGGGACCCTAGTTTTAATTGCCTCACAAAAACGTTTCAAATTTATTTGTATTGTATATATTTTATTGCTGTCATTACTGTTTAAAAATGCAATTACATCTATTAATTTCCAGTCATTCTATAGAATATATAACGATGCTTCCAATAGAAAGGACTTTCGGATACATGCCGCGTCCTGGTACAGCGTTTTTTTTTAATTGATAAATTAAAAATCTTTTTTTTTTAATTGATAAATTAAAAATCTTTTTTTTTTAATTGATAAATTAAAAACATTTCCGAACAGCACATATTAATTGGCAAATAGTAAGCCAAAATTGTATTAAGATTGGCCAACAGTTGACCAATATAGGCCAATGAACTGTGCTACTATTGGACGAACAACTCCGCTCCCTCCCCTCACCCCATCCCTACCCCTGAGCTTCTAGCCCTGATGATGCAAACTGCAACGTTTGCGAAACGTCGGCGCAACGCTGTACCAGGACGCAGCATGTATCCGGAAGCCCTTTCTATTGGAAGCAACGTCAATAGTCGTGAAAGCTTTAAGTATAAAATATATAACGAATTTACTAGGCAAAGAAAAAAATGCATTTTTATGAAATAAGCAATTAAAACGTATTAATTATATTAATTATATGTAAAAAAATCATATGTCACTAAAAAAAATTCATTTTATTAAAAAAAAAGTTGCTCATCGAGACTCGAACCCGCAATGTCAAAATTATGAGTCTAACACGCTGCCGTTGTGCTACGCGCTTTTTGCTGAAAGGTTCTCTTTTTTTGAGTTGATATGGCGCGTAATTGTGCTCGCGATTTTCTCGCGAATGGTTGTATTAAGGCGGGGAAAACAGAATTATCAAAATCACTACGATCTAATTTTATGGTATATTTAAATTAGATGAGAGGTGAAATTTTAAGGTCAATAAATTCAAAACTAGAACATTCTTTAAATATGAATTGTAATTTTGGATATGAATACAGTAATTTCAGTAATTATTTGAATTTCCGTGCGGATTACATGAACATAACAAAATTTTTCCGCCAGGTAGGTCGGTATTTATTATACGATTCACTGGAGACAGTTGTCTCTACCGATATTCTAGTTGGCCGAGATCCTTAACGACCACATCGAATCAGAAGAGACGCGGTCACGTGATCAGTTTGCATATCTCTCTCTCTATCTCTCTCTCTCCCTTCGCTCTTCTTTCTCCCCCCCCTTCTCTCTCTCTTAGTGGCTGTCTAATATAGATAACCTTATAAAATTAAAATTGAATGTGAAACGCCCGGTTATGCTGACCAATAATATTAGAATACAAGGTCGATGAGCGAACTAATACACGTTATATATGGTTGATCTTTATTAATACGCACGTACAAGAGGAGATTGATAAGACATTAACAAGATTGCGAAACGTTTCGACTCTACTAAGTCTTCTTCAGTCGCATAAAAATAATTAATGGTTATAGCTCTGAGAGTTGTAAAAAATAATTTTTGCAATAGGCTGACGATTGCGGAAAATAATGAATTTTTACAATACTCGGAGTGAAAATAAGTTCAAATATATCAGAAAGTCCAATCAGTTTGACTCTAATATTCCGTTACTTGAATAAATAAAAATGTTATAGAGACCGGCCAATAATGATTTTTCAAACGTTAAACGAAGTAAAATTGTGGAAGAAATTATAAATACAAATAACAAAACAATAAACCAAACGAATAGTTAAATGTTTAAATTCGGGATAAGGTACAAAACAGTATAAAAACCATTTACATGCCTAGTTACTCAGATGCGTCAAGATAGATTAAACCAAGATTTTTGTTTGTGAGCGAAAAAATGGATAGATATTAAATTACGGTAATTTTAACTTTAAAAAGACACAAATTTGGAAATAACTGTATGAGAAAAACTGGACAAGTAAAACAAATAGTTATATTTTAGAGATAAGTAATGTAAAATCAATGTAGCGAAAAACTTACGTATGTAGCTTGATTAGTAGTAAAAAAAGTAGAGAGCCGGAGAAATGATAAAGTTGTGTCGTCCGTTTTGTGAGAGGTGTAGTCAAGGAAAGTAAACCTCCGATACGAATAAGACTTACGTGTGTTTTATGTTTATGCTCGCAAGACTATGAAGTAAACAAGAGTAGGAAGTATCGAGAAACTCAGTGTCGTTTTGCGAGTTTATACCGTTTTTTTCCGAAATATATTCGACTTTATTAAGAGTCACAGTGACGTTGCCCTTGTAAAAATAACATCCATGGCATTCCTAGTGAATTCTACAGTTTCTTTATGAAGATTTATGTACAATGTAAAAATTACATTGAGTGCCGGACGTTTATTAGGGAATTTGGAATTGTAGAATGCGTTTCTTATTTTTGTTATGTTATCAAGATCTATGTGTTTGTTGTGATTCTCCATATCTTTAATGAATTCATGGATCATAATTTTTTTATTAAGCAAAGGTGGGAGGTAGAAATTATTTCCCAGTTGTAACAAGTTAGAAACAAATGATGGAATATGTAAGTTGGACAGGTTTATAAACCATTTATTATTGGTATGATATAATGGATGTCTATAGTATTCGTGAACTTTAAAGGATCTAGGTCGATCGATATTATTTTATTTTTACTATGGAAATATTGGAATTTTTCACCTGTGTGATTTGACATAAAAATCGGCTTAATTTCTTTCATTACTCTTATTTTATTTTAGTTATTTTAGTCCTAAAATTCATGAGACTTTTCATGGTGTTCCATAATTTTATTTTATATTTGTGAAGGAAAAGAGTTATACAGATGGAAAGAAATCGAAAGCAATTTTTTATTAAAATGATCTTTACTTATGTAAGTCAAGGATCTCAATAGATAATAATTTTAATCTGAAATTATATAAAGCACTTCCAAGTTTTTTGACAGCCTATATAGTGATTAAATCTTAATTTTATGCCAACAACGAAATTAAGATTTTGAGGAAAGATGTAAAATTTACAAGTTTTTAGGAATCTTAATTGGGACGTGGCCCTAATCAACTTATAATTTAAATCGATCTAACGTTTTAGAGATACTACAGCATTATTATCGAAAACAATTTTGATGAAGTAAAAATTAAAACACGCGTGCGTATGTGCGTGTGTTGGACGGAAGAAAATATTGCACAAAGATAGCAACTGGAGATGGCATTACAGCGCATATAGCACGAAATTTCTCAGTAATTAGATCCTGCATCTTCAAGAAGTTATTCAGAGACGAAAAGATAAAACATATATTTCTTTCGAGCAATATTTTCTCATTTCGTTCGTTTAACATGACACACACACGTACACGCACCCACACACACACGCACACACGATGTGCAAATCTCTTTGTAGTGCGCATCGAGAAATGCTAATGCGGATTTAAAGGATGGACCATTAAGATATATTATAGACGCGGGGAGTGAAGTATTGTATTATGGACGCGGGGAGTGAAGCACTGGTGCGGGCGGATTTGAACCTTTCACTCTTTCAGCCATAGGTGTATGGGCCACTAGTGCTGCTATCTACTTGATAACGATAATACTGTTTATACATATTTGCATAGTCCCTATGTACAACTGTGCACTTAACCTATTTGAATGGTGAAATCGAAGCGAAAATGGTGCATTGCAAAAAATTGTAACAACAGATCATCACGAAAGTTGAAACAGCAAGAAGAATTAGAAAATCTCAAAATATATCATTTTATGCCTAAATATTTTAAATATGACAAATATATTTGAAGAATTGTTATCGCATTTATATGATCAAAGTATGTTAACGTGTAAATTTAATTAAAATTATTATAATGAAATATGTAAAAACACGATATTTTTATATTGTAAAACAAACAGATGTAAGCAAAAGACAATACTTTAATAAGTTAATATTATTTTCAGGACAGTAAACATGATTAAAAATTTGTGTTTTATTCCCATATATCCATTTATTAAACATATATTTATTTATTCATGTATTATATATATGCTTACAATAAATTATTAATAACTTTGTTAATATGTTTACCTTGCATATTTTTATTAAATTGATTAAATTATTACTTTATTATGTGTACTATTTAATTTAAGTAAACAATACTATTAAATGCTAACAGATAGCAGTATTAATGACCTATACAAATATGGCTGAAAGTGTTTCACATTTTTGGATAAAGCTCCATCCTTTAAATCCATGGGCAGCAGTCATAAACAGACTAAAGTATTGGTAACTTTGATATATTATAACGCCACCAAAAAAATCGTACAAAATTCAACTTTTTTTAATTTGTAGAGAAAAGTTCATATTTTAAACCGATTTTTCCGCGCTAAAATGTCTCTCTTTATGCAAGAAGTTGGAGCACTCAAATGTTTTAACTAATAAGTAATAAAACCTACGCCATAAATCACATTTTAGTGCGCATGTACAATCCATACAATTAGCAACATGGCTGCGCCAATGATGACAATGATAATGACAGGTGCCCATACTTACGGGAAGTATTTTTTAACTATATATGTATGTATGTATGTCTAACTAATATAACATAATTACATTAAAAATTTAATGTGAAATTTTTGGTCGGATATTTGCCGGATAGTAACAATATCCGGCTATCCGATCGGATAGTAATAAAAGGGCCGGATTCTTACAGGATATCATGTCCCTAATTAGTTAGGGTTTTTTAATGTGTGCTTTGCGGACCCGATGCTATTGTATAGTAGCTTGGTACGCTTCAAAATTAACAGAAGAAAGGCCGACATTTTTAAGTATGAACGAGATTTATTTTCTTATAACAATAATTCAAAAATTATGCGTCTATAAAAATGTTTATTCAATGTGCTCACTGTAAAAAAATACTTTGTTTTGCGTTTTTGTTAGCAAACGGCTATTATTTATGTTACGTCCAGCCGAAATTTTTGCGCCGCGAAGACGCGTTGTCATAGCAACCGTAAACTCGCATAGCGAGGGCAGACTCGCGCGCGTTTGGTGCCGGAGACCGCTCCAGCACGCGCTACAAGTGTGGGCGCATGCGCCAGCAATTAACGTGAATCGCTAATGAACCACGCAAGATATTGCGAAAATACCACCGAGGGAGCAATTCTCCCACTTACTGGCCCTGTCCTGGGGCGCCTCGGCCCTTGGTTTGCCAATAATAACTGGTTAAATCCATTAATTAACAAATCATTAATTAACTACCAGAAAGAGGATGAGTCGACGCCCTCTTGCGCGCCGGTGCATCTGCATTCGCGCGGGATCACTTGCTGCGAAGCAGCAAGGGCCGAGCAGCCTCCTTTGATTATTAAACAATATTAAATAACTTCGAGCACGAGGAGGAGCACGCGGCAGCTCTATTGCCGCCGAAATCGCTTATCTCCAAACTTATGATGAAAAACTGCGATTAGGAGTGCGCGATTAAAAGGCGCAAGCCATAGTTCCGCGCCGCGAAAATGTGGATACGGCGGTAAAGAGTCAAGCAACTGTATTGTAAAACTAGGCGTGATAATTAATTAATTAACAAATTGGGTGACAAACGATAGATGATTTATCACCTTGTCTTCCTGGCCCTTTACCCCTGAACGCTCTCACTTTTCGGTATATAAGCCGCGATTTTCGGATGAAAATAGGAATTTTGCCTCCTTGTTTCGCGCCAAAAGGCAGTAAGACTTGCTCGCGTATTAGCTTTTGAACTTAGAATATTTTCGATAATTCACTTTTGGACTTAGAATATTTTCGATTATTCCGTCCTGAATTTAGAATAATTCTGATTTTTTAACTTTGAATATTTCTGAGCTTTAGAACTTAGAAAATTTCGGATTTTCAAACTTAGAATATTTTCGATTTCTGAACTTAGAATATTTCAGATTTTTGAACTTAGAATATTTTTGCTTTTCGAACTTAGAATATTCTTACTTTATCAACTTAGAAGAATATTTTTGTTGTTCGAACTTAGAATATTTTTCGGTTTTCGAACTTAGAATATTTCCGATTTTGAACTTAGAATATTTTTGCGTTAATGAGAAAGACTCAAGGTAGCAACTCCCTTCTTATTCTATTGATTTGATTTCTTTAATATTACTAGAATCGGAACAACAAACGTTGCGCGTGCGCATTCGAATTCTAGAGCGAATACAGTGCTGTAAAGGTGCGAGTTCTAATTGATCAATTATTCATTTCTCTTTATTAAAGTGAACTAGTGTTATCATCAATTTCAAATCGAGTTATTCTTTCTTTTTTTTCTCTTTTCCGTGTTTGATTCTCAGTGCGTGATCGGCAGTGGTTCGGTATGTCTCTTCGTGGACAGTGAGAGGAGACGGGGAGCGCTGCTCTGCGTTCTCTCAAAGAGCGCAGTAAAATCCCGGCTCCTAACGAGCGCTTATCACCGTTTCCTCGATGGTCCTGGGAAATTAGCATTCTCTCTCCCGTTAAAACCTATCCCACAGGAGACTAACAGCCAACGATGCGGGAAGGTGCGCGCTAACTAGCGTTCATCCTTCTCCGTCAACCGCCTCTGCGAAGTCCTTGTGACTTTAGCGTAGGCGCGGGGTCCAGCGCGCTACAAAGCGTTCCGCCATTCTCGACAGCACCGGAGCGGACGGGACTGTCCCGATTGCCCACATAAGCGATTGGACACAGTCCCGATTGGACACGGACTCAATTGGACACAGACCCGATTGGACACGGACCCGATTGGACACAGTCTCGATTGGACGCAGACCCGATTGGACACGGACCTGATTGGACACGGACCCGATTGCACACGGACCCGATTGCGCACCGACCCGTTTGCACACGGACCCGATTGTGCACCGAACCGATTGCACACGACCGATTTACGCTCTCACGCAATCCTTCCCTTCTCTCGATCCGACTATCGAATTAACGGATATATAAACCGCCAAAAGAAAGTGAGGGATGGGTCAATCAGAAGTCGACAATTCGAGTCTAACACACAACACTCTGTCTTGCGGGGTCGTGTATCTCCGACACAAAATATTGTATCATAAACAACCACGACACTCTGCCTTGCGGGGTCGTGACCAGTAAACTCATAGACGCGACACTCTGCCTTGCGGAGTCGCGATCTAACGTGTCCTTGTAAACGGTCAACAAAATAAAAGTGCTTAACACAAATAGTGATGTATAGTGACTAAGAACTCTTCTCCCGAGATCTCGGGCAGCGATCCCCAACGTATTTAAAACGAGAGGTACAACAATATTTAAATTTTTATTCACACCATCTGATTAGCCAAAAGAAGGGAGTGGTTTTTGGATTGACAGATGCAGTTGTCACATCCTACTTTTTATAAAGCCAACTTTGATTTTATTATTAATATTTTATTAGATAGATAATGAGTATCTTCTGGAACTAATATTTACATGTATCAAAGAGAGGATATAAAGAAATATCCATAAATTCAATAACATGATGACAAGGGAGCAGCTGAAGAAAAATACAATTATTTTACTATTCTATACATTCCGAAATTTCAGACAAAATTTAACATTACTTCAATAGAATCAGATATCATAATAGCTTACATTGATCTTAATAAATTAAGCAAATTTATTAAAGTACATAAAGATCCAACTCTCGTCTCTTCACAATATAACGTATTGTATATAAAATTAATTGCAAAGATTGTGAAGTATCTTATGTTGGCCAGACAAGTAGACTGCCTTAAGCGAGAAAATCCGAACACAGGAACCACATTAACAGAAATTCAACCCAGACCTCAGTAATTACATGTCACAGAATCAATCAGTTATATGATTTTGACAGAAGAGGTTTTTATTTTTGACATCAAAAAGGGATTATTTAAGAGATTAATCTTTCAAATGATAAAAAAACAAACAAAAGATCTTAATATGCAATGCAACACTGATTTACTCAATTCGATCTGTGATGATTTTATTAAATAAGATGATTTTATTAAACGATGCTCGACTTGTTCGGCACCATGCTGTTTAGCGATACTCGTCAAAGCGCCTGGCCGGCCGCTTGGTTGCACTGCGTCTGACAGCGCGAGCTTCACGGCCTGTGGTTGAAAAATTTCAAAGGCGCATTATTTGAACATTATTGACCTCTCAAAATTTTGCTGTTGACATTTTTGACTTAATTTTTCATAGGAATACGTACATGCCGGCTTCTCCAGTTAATCTGGAACACCCTGTATGTATGTATGTATATATATATATATATATATATATATATATATATATATATGATCTTTTACATTTTTGCCCGTCTCTTGTACTTAAAAAATTTTTTTGTATGGTCCTGCAAAACATTTTCGCATCCAAAATATGGAATTTTTGGAAAAAAATGTCAAAAAATATTGCTTATTTGGAAAGATGGGCCATAACTTTTTTTACTCGCTTTGTAGGTCAATTATGACGTCGGCATTCAAAAGAGAAGGTTTCAGATTATTAAAAACTATGTCGAGTTTTTTTTTCGACGTCTATGTAAAAAGTTTAAGCGTTGAACGTACAGAAAAAATAGTGGACATTTGGGCCGAAATGGGTTAAAGCATACATTTTTTCTTACATGCGTTTTTCATGGAATTTCGTATACAGGGGTTTTTAAAGTCATTGTTTACGAATCCGCTGTTAAATTTTCAAAAATGGCGGATGCAATATGGCGGACACAATATTAAAAATTCAACTAATTTCCATAAAATCATAATTCCAGGTATTTAGGGATTTTTTGGGATACTGATTACGAATTCATTATCAGAATTCTAAAATTAAAAATGGTGGATCCAATACGGCGGGCATAAAATAAAAAATTTAACTAATTTCCGTGAAACTTAGTATCTAGGAGTTTTGTCATATTGGCTCCGCCATTTTGTGTTTTGAAAATCTGACAACGAATTTGTAATCAGCATCCAGAAAAAAGTTTTACAGGATTTGGTTTAATTTTTAATTTTATGTCCGCCATATTAGATTCGTCATTTTAAATTAAAAAAATCTGACATTAGATTTCCTAATAACCATTTCTACTGTGGCAAATGTTGGCAACAGATTCTGTTGTTAAAAAGATAGCAAATAAGAAACAGATCTTGTCATTGCAAACACTGTTAGCAGACATTTAGCAAATATTTAGCAACATCTGTCATCAAAATACATAATAGTGAACTGCAAACAGATTTGTTGAAAGTATTGATGTCAGATTGACGATAAACACCAAAGTTAATGACAGATCTGCTTGTCTTGCGCCCAATTTGATGACAATTTTTGTTTACAATCTGGGTGCATTCGAGGACACAGTAGGTCATGGTTTTAGCAGCCTGATTCCACAAGAAACTATTAGCAGTCTGCTAACAATTTGGCAGCAGATGGTTAACTGGGTTCGTAATCAGTGACCCGAAAAACTCCTGGATTCATCGAAATTGATAAGCAAGAATACTTTGTGGCTCAAAGGGTTAATATATTTTGTGTTATAAATATATTATATTTAATATACTGCAAAATTAATATTTAATTTTAAATTAATCAGCAAATGCTGAATCAGCTTTGTTATAATTAATTTTTATTCGATAACATACCTGTCGTAAATCCGAAAATTTGAAATATCCTAAATATAGGGATACTTTTATTTACGCTCTTTATTTATATTATTGCATCACACAATATAGCAATTCTGGACAGTTTGCAAGAGATGAAACAAGTACCAGGAGGGGTAACTGGCAAACAAAGTGGAAATAGCATTTATATACCTACTATATATTCTAAAAGTCAAAACGAATGGGTCGAAAATTTTTACAAGCAGAACGGATACTTGGGTAAAGTATGCGATGTGTAGGAATTTTTTAAAAATTAACTAATTTCTGTTATTTTAATCTATTTATATTTTACAGAATATGACGCTCTTACAAGACTTGGCATAATGGACTCGTCGGGCTTCGTAAAACGCCATTTTCCAAACGAGAACATAGTTTTCTTAAAGTCAGTGGCCGTAGGAATGGTAATAACGGATCAAGTTGACGCCAATATCGAAGAAGTCGTCGCGACCAGTTCCTTCGTCGACTTGTATCCTCTTTTACCATCCGTATTCAGCGATGAAGATACAGAACTTCTACTTAAATTAGCTATAAAGAAGACAAGGGTTAATGTACATATATTTGCGAAAACGGTTGTGATTTCCGAAGCATTTTTACAGACTTTAACCAAATCCCTTGAAACAATAGCGGAACAAAAGGCCCGAGACATAGTAGCTAGCGGAAAATGGATCCAATCTATTGTTGAAATTAAGTTGAAATTTAAATCCGCAGATTTAATCGTCGAAAGTAAAATGAGTAAAAAGGAGGAACGAAGAAAAAAAGCGATTATTGGTAAAGCAGGCGGCGGTAATCAAGGCAGAGAAACGAAAACAAAATCTACGAAGAAGAAATATCTTCATGGAAAGACACAGGAAATTGACTCTGACGATAATGAATCAAAGCACACACAGGCAACGGTCGGAAAAGGTGAAATTATTTTGATATCCGTGGATGAAGTAAAAGCAGAAATTATGAAAAACGAAAATATATCTGTTATTGACGAATTGGCAGATAAATTAGCATATTATTTGCAACCGAAGCTGAACAAATCTGCATTATCAGTGGCGGAACAATTGACGCAGTCCAATAGAACTACGAATTTGAGTGAAATCGACGAACGATTGAACGTTCTAATAACGAACATTCGAGTATTCGACAAGGGTATCAAACATCTGGACAAAGCAGATCAAATCCCGTTGATTAAATACTTGTTAAAGTCTCTAGGCCTTGATTTTGTAACGAGTATATTCAAATTGTCTGCTCAACAGAATATGTTGCAAGTAGCGGAAAATTTGACGACGGAGGCGAGACAAAGATTGTTGCTTGAACTGCCTATGGACGTTAGAGAACCATTAACCATTGTCCACAAGATGGTGGCAGGAGATTCAGTGGAGGATTTTTTAAATAGCGTTGACAAAGCAATGACGGCCTGTTGTTTAGTCCTGAAGAAATACGATAAGAAAAAGGAACGACCACAAGTGCACGCTCACAAAGAGGCTCTGTTAGAAGAGCTGAATGCTACGCAAGATCCCGCGTTAACATTACACCTAGTTACGAACGTGCTTTTTACTGCTGTTACGCAGAACGCCTTACATATGTCTGGTAGACATGTAACAATCGTTCTTGCGTTTCTTCAGCAACATTTGGAATTTGATACAATGGCGACTCTCTCCAAATACCACGGTAACAATTTATAAAATAATTCTTCAGAGAAAGAATTTTCTTTCTTTTACATAAAATATAATGGAAGAATTTTCTGCAAAAAGGAAACAAATTTTAAAAATTAATTCTTTATGGTACAAAAAATTTTTCAACTTTAAACTGTTTATTGTATAAACATGATCAATTTTCTTCTATAATATAACATATAATAAGTCCAGATGAAAGTGACCGAAACAAATTAGACATTTTGAAAAAACAGTATTTTACTTTGACTCCTAAAAAAATTTTTTATCGGATATTTTCTTTCAACTTTTGACACTATGTTATTATGGGACTCCATTTTTGCATTTGTTTAGATTCAATCAAGAAAACTTTTGTATATAGAGAGTTATAAATAATTAAAATGTACAATGACTAAGTAGCGGTGGCCATGGATATATTTACTATACATAGATCATTATCAATATGAAGCAGAAACTGAATTCAAAACTTATGTTATTTGAACAAACATATCTTTTTATTTAATTATAGAAATTCATAAATTAACATAAAGATACAATAATTATAACAATTTTTGATTTTTGTAAGAAATTTTTTAATGTTGAACAAACATTGCATTTCTTTTTACAGATTTAGTACTCAATTTGCTAACCACTCCTGATAAAAATACAAAAATGGAAGTGTCTAGGGCACTGCAAGAAAGATTGGAAGACATAAAAAATATTGCGAAGAATTCCAAGCAACATGTGAAAATGATCAAGGCCTGAAAAAAATTACATAAATAATTACATAATATAAATAATGTAATATAATTTGGACCTATGCAAATATTTGTTATATAATATCAATTATAATTTTGTATTTTGTAATTATATACATAGCCAATTAAAAAATCTCATTATAACCTATTGTATTTTTATTTTATTTGTTAATCTTTATTCTTGCTTTTCGGCTTTGGATTGGTCTCTGGCTTACAATTGTTTACATTTATAATTTATATACATTTATGTATCGTTTTTTTAATTACATACATAAAATACTTAAAAGAAAATATATCGACTCATTATAATCTTGTTATACTTAAATGCAATCCATTTGATTTTGTATAAACTTTTGTATAAATTCTATTCTATAAATTCTATATTAATTTAGATGAACTAATAATAAGTCGCAACAAAACAGAAGGAAAATTATTATATTATCTTAAGCCCTACTTAAATAAAGTCTCGTATTAATTTATGGTCTATTATGTTCTATTGTGTTCTGTTTATTTAAAATTTTCTACAATACACAATAAAATAGCTTTATTTACATGCTTCACAGTCTTCTATTATTACACCTCTGTTCAAAATTATTCTTGCTTTATTTTCTATCTCTATTGCCACTCTGTCCCTTCTCCAACTTCCTCTACTGCCATTTCATTTTCCTTCGATCTATCTTTCTTTATTTCTTCTATTTTCACATTACTTCTCATCCCCCTCCATCTTCTTTCAACAACTTTTCTACTGTCAATTCTACCTTCGTTTCCTCGTAAACTCTTACGACATGTCTACGCGACGACGACCGCATAATCTACATTTCCTGTTCTCTTTATGTTTCCAGTGTTCGTTTCTTCTCACTTCGTTTCCACCTCGTAATTAAGCTTCTCTCTTTCCTGTTTTTCCTTTCTCTTAAATCTAGAAACATCTTCCGTCATTATCTTTCTGTACCGACTGTTGTACCTTTCCACCTTCTCCAGCTCTCTCTTTCCACCTTTCTTATTCTCTTTATTACCTTCGGCCCTATTTTATTTACGTCTTCTCTATCTCTCATCTCTTTCATATCCCGACCAATTTTAGTTTTATCCATCACCTTTTTTTCTTATCTCATTTATATTCTTCTCTTTCTGCACCTTTATCCATCTCCTTAAAACATTCCACTACCAGCTTCTTACCAGAACAGCACGCCTTTTCCTCATATTTAATAGCTATTTTTACTAGCTTATTTAATATTTAATAGCTTCTAATCTTAGTTCTTTCATCTTTATTTCCTCCATTACAATATAATTCGTCCAGTCTCATACCTCTGTCCAGTCTCAAGATTCACTTCACGTGTTTCTTCTGCATATCGTCTATTCTCTCTACGTTTCTCCAGCCCTAGATTTCCACTTCGTACAGCGCCACACTTCCTACTAGTGTATCAAACATCTTCATTCTTATAATGTAACCTTTCTTAAATATTCTTTCACGTATGTTTCACGTCGCTTTATTGCAATCATTGCTCTTTTCATTTTTTTCTACTATATTTCTACTATAATAATTTTACTTTACTGTATGTTATATTTATTAATTATTTGTAGTGATTAAGTTTTGTTCTATTTAATCTAAATTGTGCAAAAATTAAATTAGGATAAATTATTAATAAAATTGCAATAATAATAGAAGATCGAGTCTTTACTTAAATTACCAACTCCTGTAATATCTTATTATTCTATTGTTTTATTATCTTATTGTCTTCTCTACAAAAAGAATAATATGAAGTAAATGCACCAACTATGCGTCAACTTTGAAACGGAAAAATGATAGACCAAGTACATAAACGTGTGGTTTCGAAAATAAATTTAAGATCAATACAATTAGCCAAGTATATATAAAAAAAACATTAAATAGTTAAATGATTAAAATTAATCAACGGGATTATAGTAAAGCGAAAACTTGACATGCATGATCAACTCGCATTTTTTCTATATTTCTAAGTCTCTATGTTATTTATATCAATAATTAAATATATACACAAGAATGCGATTAATGTGGCTTGAGTATTGTTTTATTATCTACCAGTTTTCGCTTCATTATGTTATTATTCGTAATATTTCCATTTTTTAAATAAATTTTTAATAGATATAGAATTTTCCTAAGTCTTTTTTTCAAATATACTTGGCTAATTGTATTGATCTCGTATTATTTTTGAATGCGTTTATGTACTTGATATATCTCTTTTATCTTTGTAAAGTTTTTAATAGGTTATTATTTTTTCATTATTTTATTTGTACAAATAATTTCTATATTGTATAACCCCATATAGCACAGAAACCTTTCAGAGATATTTCAGAAAAGTTTCAAGTGAAAAGTGAAACATTTCAGAAACGTTTCCAAATGTTTCTGAGACAGCTCTCAGACAGCTCTGAGATAGCAAAATGTCCGCGATGCTTGCACTTGAAACATTTCTGAAAGTGTACTAAAAGGTTGCTGATACATATCTGCAACCTTTCTGAAAACATTTAGAAATGTTTCAAGTGCAAGCATCGCGGACATTTTGCTATCTCAGAGCTGTCTCAGAACTGTCTCAGAAATATTTTGAAACGTTTTTGAAATGATTTACTTTTCACTTGAAACATTTCTGAAATATCTCTGAAAGATTTCTGTGCTATATAATAAGTGCATTACACGCAGAAAAAGGATTTCTTACCAAAGCTAAAATTTTTAGCCATGAAAGATGTGTCTTTAAGACACAATAATAAATATCACGTAGGCCCCGAGAGCTCACTACGATAGCATAGGTTGATCCGTTTTCTGTCACCATGGTCTGCTTTATGTAGCTTCTGAAGTGTGAATTGCATTACGAGAAAGGTGCCGCGTCACCTAGTGACGGTCCGCGAACAATATATGTGCTGGATTATCTCATAAGAAAGTTTTCAAAGATAACAACTGAAAGTTTTCAAGATAGCGTGTGTGAAAGATGTAAAAAATAACTCAACTGAAAAATTTATTAAATTATTTTATGTGAAAGGTTTTGGAAATAACTCAATTGAAAAGTCTGTAAAAATATGTCAAATGAAATGTTTTAGGGATAACTCGACTAAAAGTTTCAAATTTATTGCATGTGAAAGATTTCAGAAAAAACTCTTTTGAAAGTTTGTTAAATTGTTTCATGTGAAAAGTTTCAGAAATAATTAAACGGAAAGGTCTGTAAAAATATTTTATACGGAAGGTTTCAGAAATATTTTTGTTAAACATTTCAAATGACATATTACAGAATTCTTTCAGAATTGTTGCACATGAACCGTGAAAGGTTGAAACCTTTCTGAAAGCTTTCTGAAGCAATCTGTGCTATATAGGACATTGATGGGTCAACACTGCGTTCCAACGATCCGGGCACATCAAGTTTTTGCTTTACTATAATCCCGTTGGTTGACTTTAATCATTTAATTATGTAATGTTTTTTTTTTAATATACTTGGCTAATTGTATTAATCTTTTTATTTTTGAAAGCACGCGTTTATGTACTTGGTCTATCTTTTCCATTTCAAGGTTGACGCATAGTTGGCGCATTTACTTCATATCATTTTTTTTGTAGAGAAGACAATAAGATAATAAAACAATAGAATAATAAGAAAATTTACCTAATAGTTTTTTTCTTAGAGGCGCATACACACACTTGACGCCTTTTTTTACCTTTTTTTAAAAAAGTAATTTTGTTTGGATATCACGCATTCCGGCGAGGGCATAGCACTCAGGCCGCTATGCTGCGTGTGCTCGACGACGTGCGCCATGTTATCGATAGGTGGCAACTTACTCTATTATTGCTCTTCGATTTTTCCAAACCTTTGATAGTGTGCCTCATGAGCTGTTACTCCGGAAACTTCGACTATTTCATACCTTCTCGATCGCTGCTGAGTGGGCTCGAGTTGAAGTGGAGGGATTGCAGGCCATTCCCTTACGGAAAAAAAACACTAAAAATAACACTTAAAAAAATACTCAAGTTGAGTATAATTTGGGACAAGGGGTAAATGCTCAATTCAGTGTAAACACTCAACTTGAGTGTTCACTTTTTAATTTACTTTTAATTACAGTGTTGTTACTCTCAACTTAAATGTTCGCTATCTAATTGAGTGTTAATTCCAATGTTAATCCTAAATTTAAGAATAACACTGAAATTAACACTCAATTAGATGGCAAACATCCAAGTTGAAAGCAATACTCAAATTAATACTCAAAGCCAGCTGAACACTCTATAGTTGAATGTTTCGGTTGCTTTTCTTGCTTTTGTTTTTATTAAACATTTTCTAATCCAATGTTTGAGAGTGTACACTCAATATTAAGTTTATACCTTTAACCGATAGATGTTGAGTGTACATCCCCAACGTTTTAGTGTTCACACTTTATGTTGGAAGTATACACTCATTTATTGTGTGTCATATCCAAATGTTGAGAGTATATTTTCAAATATTCATTATTTAAATCCAAACTTTGGTATGAACACTCAATCATTGGGTGTACCCACTCAATGTTTGAGTATAAACACTCAATCTTTAGTGTAAATACTCAAGATTTGAGCGTATACACCTAAATTTGGGAGTAAACTCCCAAAATCGATTATTAACACTCAATTTTGAGTGTAAACTCTCAAAATTAGAGTGTTTTTTCCGTAAGGGTACGGTATAATATATTATAATACATACATTTATAAAATTTTATAACACATTTGACAAGTTTTTACGATAAATCGTACGATAAATCTGATGCACCGTTTGATGTGATAAATCTAAGGTTAGGGTCAGATTAGGGTTAGGTATTAGTTCATCCACATACGGCACATACTGTTCGTTACGTGTTCCATTTATCTATGACAAACTGTGTTCGAGTGTGTTAATTAGTGTCGATGTGTGTCTCCTAAAAGAAAAGCAGCCTAGGTTAATAGTTTCTGAGATTAAAGTCCGCGATGCTAGAACTTGGTCCAAGTTTGCGGTCCGGGAAATGTGTAGCCAATTAACTTGCAGATTTTAATTTACTTATGTATAATTATATAAGTATACTTATAAATAATTATATTAATAAAGATAATGTCACAAATAGTTGTTTAATTAATTCAAATTTTTGTTTTGAAAGTTCCGTGTGTATTGTGCGATTTTCTACTGCGCATGCGTACCACTAAATCTTCGAAAGAAAAAATCTCCGGGGGCAAGAACTTCCTTTTAGAGGCGTAGAGTGGAGGTAATAAGGTAAAACTATCGAAGATTTTCTCCTTTGGAGATTTCTGGGACATTCCTAAAAACCCATTAAAGAAGCTTAAAAAACTTCGATTCCTACTCCTACCAAATTGTCAAGTAAAAAAAGAATTTTCTTCGATTAGATCAAAATTAATATAATCTATGATCTAGATCAAATGTATGAAAAATGATCTGTGATCTGATCTAGATTATTTATTTAATGATCTATTACAACACTGGTTGTAGGTTTTGTCGGCAAAAGCATAAAATTCGCATAAGTAAGGACAAAGGATATGTTATTTATAAATATCAAAAGCACAGTAGTGGGCCTAGCACACTCCCCTGCGGCATTCCTGAGGGTATTGGAAGTGAGACTGAGTGCACTCCATCAGGGCTACCGACAAATTGCGAACGATTATTTAGATAGGAGTAGAACCATCTCAGCACATCATCCGAGCAGCGAAATAGTCGAAGTTTCCGGAGTAACAGCTCATGAGGTACACTATCGAAGGCTTTGGAAAAATCGAAGAACAATAATAGAGTAAGTTGTCGCCTATCGATAATATGGCGCAAGTCGTCGAGCACACGCAGCATAGCGGTCTGAATGCTATGCTCTCGCCGGAATGTTGATTGCCTCGAATTGAGCAGTTCTTGATCTTCGATGAATTCCAGTAGTTAGTTGTGAACGATACGCTCGAGGATCTTTGAGAACTGAGGCAATATTGCAATAGGGAGTGTGTCCGAGATGGATGCGATTCGATTGGATTTGGCAAGGGCGACGACCCGCGAGATTTTCGGAAATGAAGGCGGAAAATGCTGCGAGGCGAGGGAGCCGTTAAAGAGGTCGCAAAGCGATGTGAGCAAGGATTTTTCAGCAATGCGCAACATTTGCAGAAATATTATCGGATCCGATGGATGACATGCGACTTGTGGCAATAATATTTTTAATTGAGTTTGAGTGTATTGGCACAAAGGAAAACTCGTAGTTGCTTGAGTTTACAGGCGTAGGGTCCTCGAAAAGTCACTGAAGGTAGGAGGCAGAGAGAGGTGCAGAGGTGGAGGCGACCTTTTCGAAATATTTGTTTAGTTGAGTAGGAATGAAGGAGCCCTTACGGAAAAAACACTCTAATTTTGAGAGTTTACACTCAAAATTGAGTGTTAATACTCGATTTTGGGAGTTTACTCCCAAATTTAGGTGTATACGCTCAAATCTTGAGTATTTACACTAAAGATTGAGTGTTTATACTCGAACATTGAGTGTACACCCAATGATTGAGTGTTCATACTAAAGTTTGAATTTGAATACTGAATATTTAAAAGTATACTCTCAACATTTGGATATGACACACAATAAATGAGTGTATACTTCCAACATAAAGTGTGTACACTGAAACGTTGGGGATGTACACTCAACATCTATCGGTTGAAGGTATACACTTAATATTGAGTGTGCACTCTCAAACATTGGATTAGAAAATATTAAATAAAAACAAAAGCAAAAAAAGCAAGTTCAACCAAGATTAAAATTAATCTGCATTGGTAGAAATGGACATAAAACGAATATTTAAAATAAACATTCAACTAGAGTGTTCAGCTGGCTTTGAGTATTAATTTGAGTATTACTTTCAACTTGGATGTTTGCCATCTAATTGAGTGTTAATTTTAGTGTTATTCTTAAATTTAGGATTAACATTAAAATTAACACTCAATTAGATGGCGAACATTCAAGTTGAGAGTAATAACAGTCTAAAAGTAAATTAAAAAGCGAACACTCAAGTTGAATGTTTACACTGAATTGAGTGTTTACCCTTGTAAACACCCAAATTGTACTCAACTTGAGTATTTTTTTAAGTGTTATTTTTAGTGTTTTTTCCGTAAGGGAGGTAGTAGGAGAAAGGCGCGACTCACCGCAAACACCCAATTTTCGCAAGTTCTTTCATAACGCGCTTTAGTTGTTGTAGTCGCGGTTCAGCAGGTCCCTCATGTATGCATTTTTTGCACTGTCTAACTTGTTGTTGATTGTACGCCGTAAATCTTTGTAGCGCTATAGGAGTAAAGGCGATTTCGTGGCCCTGGCAGCTTTATAGTAGTTATTGCGGGTGTGCATGAGTACACGTAACTTGTTGGTCACCCATAGCTTGCGTCTGTTGCCAACAACGGTTGGTTTAAGCAGAGCAAAAGTGTCGAAAGCCGATAAGGTGGCTGCGAGAGAGTTCGCGAATTCGTCAATCTCGGTTATTGTTTTGTGCCCATCATGCTGAGATAGCCGAGCAGATAAAATAGGGAGATTTTGATGCAGAAATTCGTTAATTTTGGTAGGAGTAGCCAACGACATGTTTCGCCTTAGGGAGGTGCGACTGCGATTAATAGAGGTGGATATTTCGAAAGTAATACTAATTAGATCGTGCCCGGCTATGAAGAGTTCATTTGATTTGTAATAGGTGCCAATGAGCGAGAGATCGCATATATATGCATATACATATATTGTGACGTGACAGCTACGGGCTGTCTTTCGTCACAAGAGCCATAAAGGCCCTTGCGCGTTTTCACCACGCGGGTTCTGCGTCCTCCCGCTCGGGATTGGGCGCGGAGGCGTGGCTCACTTTGTTCTTGCCCGTGTACTGTCTTTTCCGTTTAATTCAATTCTCTTAATCGATATTTCCTGAGTGCGGCAGAAGTTGGTGACCGACAGAAATCGAGTTGGTACGATTCTGACGTCTCGCTAAAAGCTATCCGAGGAACTACGGAGCTTTTAGCTTTTGGCTGCCGCCAAAGGACGTCCAGAACCCCTTAGAGCGGGGGCACACAGTTTGTACTGCCCTTTACCTATCATTTACTGTCGCCGTGGAAATTCTGATATTGCTGTGGGATTATATTGCAGAATCCCGGGGAGGCGCGTGTGGCGGACGCCTAGGCGGAACGGCTTCGGAGCGGGCTCTGTGAAAATCTTGACGAGGACCGCGGAGATGAGAGACATATTTTCCGCCGATTGTGAGGCGAGGACAGCATCTCGGAAAGAGGAAGAATGCGGCCGCTTAAGAAACACGGAGCCGACGAGAAAGCGCGAGGAGTCATTTTGCGCAGGGCCCGGAAGTTCAATTCTTGCACCTAGGCCGGTCCCAGATAACAAAATGTCTGCACAGTGACTGCATAGTGCTTGCACGCGTGCTTAATAATCGTCACAATGTGACTGTACAGCACCATGCAGATGCGTCCTCCTTTGAGACTCATATCGCTCGCACACGTGCGGCACTCACGCGTACGAGCAATATGAGCTTTGAGTGTTAAATAATAAAATAATAACAATAATAAACATTTTTCGAACAAGCGAGCGAGAGAGAGAGAGAGAGAGAGAGAGAGAGAGAGAGAGAGAGAGAGAGAGAGAGAGAGAGAGAGAGAGAGACCCAGACAGCACCGGATATCGTGCGAATATTCTACTCTCATACGGAATGTACTGTGATCGTACCGAATACGTAAAACATTCATATAACGTCTCAGTAGAAGGTCATTTTGGTATATCCTCAAGATAAACTTAGAATATAGCGACTGAACTTCGCAACTCCTACTGAATGTACTGAGATTATATCTAATATACTCAAAACGTCCGTAAAATATCCTATGATATATCTCATGTATATCTATCACATATTTCCAAAATATCCGTGTAATATCGAAAGTGAATCATGCTATCTGTGATCTGTAACGTTACGCATTTTCGTCTGCCGTGTGACGCAGACAAGTGGTAAAGTGTAGGGTGTGAACGTGCGAACACAAACTCACGGATAAGGTGGTTTTCTCAGGAATTACGCCCAGATAACTCTGGTATGCACATAAGATATAATATAGTAACGTAACAATAATAATATATACATATATATATATATATATATATATATATATATATTATTTAGGTTATAACCTACAATTATCTGACATAATTTCCCAAAGCACCCCAGCGTATTCAACAGATATTACACTTTATTTCTAGCGATAACTTCCTGATGTACGAAATGATTAATTCCTTTTCTTCTTTCTTCTTGCTAATTCTGTATGTTTATTAATTCCTTGTTCCTTATTCCTCTCATTATGCATGAGCCCATATAATGCGAACATACTGTAGACATATTGTGAATATACTGAAGGTATACTTTAGACATACGTATAACATGCTTGAGATATATTCGGTATATTTTCACAAACTGCCAGCGAAATTTTATGGGATAAGGCAACGCGGACATAGTACATTATGAGTATATACTCGGCATATTACAGACGTATCTCCAATATTATACGAATATTGCAATATACTTTCGCAATATCCTACTATCGTTCTCATAATCTACATGTGCTGTCTGGGGAGAGAGAGAGAGAGATCGTAAAATTTAATCATTGCGTTATTTTGTCCTGAATATTCACCTAATGTAATATATTCTTACAGACTTATTAGAAAATAAGAATAATGTGAATAATATTTTAATCCAATGATATCTTTATTAAGACGAAACGGGAAGGAGCTGAGTTAAAAATCAAATTATTTTTCTACTATGTATTGAATTAAATTATATATTGAATGTATATTACTTTGTGTTAATGTTTATGCGAATAACAGAGTGAATGTTTTACCATCCACACCACGTTTAGGATTGTAAATAAATAGTCTTTTATTAATTTATAGTCACTTTATATGGTGAGTTTATTGAAACACTCCGCGATATCGATCGTTTTTATTTGACAGTTTTATTTTATATTATAGAAGCTTTCGATCGCGCACGCACTATTTCACAGCGACAACGCCTAGGAACACGTATGCCCTGAGTCGCCGGATTATGATTATGATTAGGCGGCGACAACGCCTAGGAGCACACGCGAACTGAGTCGCTGCAAATATCAATATGATGCGTAATGACCGTGTTAATAATTCGTTGAAGATCCGTGGATCTCACAATCACTAATGGTAGTGCGTCGCGACTTCGAGATCGTAGCGATAACTGCGTGACCGGGAGAGAAAGAGAAACCGTCTTTATTACTCGGGGGCCGATCCAAAGTGAAGTTCCTTTGCCCAAAAGACATACTATTTTCCGACTTTCAATTCCCCTTTTTTTATAATTTTCATTTGCGTTATTTTAGACAAAAGAACGATCGTTGACGACGGCCTTTAAACAACTCCAAATATGGTCATGTATGTATGCCGACGTCACGCCACGATCTCGAACACTAACACAATGCCAAATGCATCTATAATGCTTTAATATTTTTGATTTTATATATATATATATATATATATATATATATATATATATATACGATTTCTATACGCAACAGTTAAGAACGAAAAAGAAATACAAAATAAAGATAAATATAATATTAATTTACAGGTACGTAACTAACAAGGGAACGGTTGGGACTATCCCTTACCGACTTTGATGGGCATTGGATATGTTGTAGAATGTAGAGCATCAAAAAAGTTCAGAAACCCGTATTTTTTTATCGGCTTATCTCGAGGTTTAGAGGTTGTTTTACGCCTATAAAAAACATATTTTTTCATTTTTAACAAATATCTTCTAAAATATGAGGTATATGCATGAAAAAATGTTTTATACAAAAGTTTTATAGTATTTTATACTCTTTGCAATGATGTATTCAATTCTTTTAAAAATGTCAAATTTTCATTTTTGTTTTTTTTCTAGGGGTTAAAACAACCCCTAAACTCGAGATAAGCTAATAAAAAATACGAGTTTTTTTTTACGCTCTACAACATATCCAAGGCCAACAAAATCGGTGAGGAACAGCCCCGACCGTTCTCTTATTGTAAGTACAGATAAACGAAATAATTTCAAGAAATTATAAAGTTAATTATTAAAAATGTGAAAAATATTAATCTCTTTAAACTTAGATTATTTTATATGTATATAAAATTAAAAGATTGTAAAATATAAAAAAACGTCAAAATTAACAAAGTTATTCAGTATTTCTTGAAAGCTTTACAAATTTACGCATTTTACAAATTTTCTAAAAATATCAAAATTTAAGAAACTTTTAACATTATGACCATTTTGAAAATGTTTGCATTTTTTATTTTATTGAGATTTTACACACCAGCTAAATATTAATTTTGAACACATTTTTGGAATTTTTTATTATTTTTATTTTTTTGTATTTTTATTCTAATTACATTTTATGAATAATTTTAATTTTAATTTTATTTTTATTAGTTCTTGTAATTTCAGAATAAATATGTTTCAATTATTTACACGCAATATGTGTCGCTTTGAAAATTTTTTGCAATAGTCAAAAGGAACTTATTATTTTTTTTCTAATTTTTTTTGTCAATTTAGCAACGTTCTTTTTCGACTGTAAACTGTAAAAAATTTTCAAAGCGATGACACGTATGTACTGACTCAATAATTGAAATATGAATATTTTAAAACTAAAAAAACTAATTAAAATTAAATTACAGTGAAAATTATTAATCAAATGTAATTTTATAAAATTAAAATGCATAATAGAGAAAAAAAATATGAAAATCCCAAAAGTGTTCAAAATTTTCATTTTACACACACACACATACACACACACACACACGCACGCACGCACGCACGCACCGTGCGTGCGCGTATGTATGTATAATATAAATAAATATGAATGTAATAAATATCTAAACACAAATATCGTGAGCTAAATTAAAAAATCTTAGAACTCCATCGGACGTCCAATGGAATTATGAGGTTTTCTAATTTAGCCAACGGTTTATTAATATTATTAAAATATAATATATATCGTTGGCTAAATTGCTTTTATATAAAGTTTATATATATATTATATATATATGTATATATATATGTATATATATATATGTATATAAACTCTATATGTATAAAATCAAGCCCTATATATCGATCATATATGGCTGTTCAATGCCATTTTCTACTCCGTCACGTAATAAAAAACAACGTGATTGCGTTATTGCATACACGTGTGAATATCACACTGTGCGGATGACATGAGTCCGTACGAATAATGTTTTCATTTGTATTGTGATAAATACAATCATACATAAGGAAGTACAATCGTACAGTGAAATCTTTTTTCGATCACTCATATACCTTCTCATGCATGACTGCTTAGTGCCACCTTCCACGCACACACACGTGTCGCCATCACATCGTGAGGGCAATATGATTGTGGTATTGCACGCACGTGTGATAATCACACCGTTAGGGTGACGTGAGCCCTCACAATTTGTTATCTGGGGTATTCATAGTCTTATATTTAAGATTGTATTTAAGATCATCTTAAGTACTGTCTTAAGATGCCATCAGCCAATCACAGAGCCATATTAGCATCTTAAGACATTGCTTGAGACGATCTTTAAATAAGATTCGACTATGAATACCAGCCCTAGAATCGGCGAGCTCGTAGCGACGGCGCACGCACAGAGTAAAAGAAGAGGGCGATCTCCGTGAAATAAAGCCGTGAAAACTACTCCATTTTTAGACCCCTAATTAGGAGGATGTCCGCTGAAAAGAATGGATTCTTATCTATGGTCGCCATTTGTAAAGAGAGAGAGAGAGAGAGGGAGAAAGAGAGAGAGAAAAAACGAGAAAGGGAGAAATAATGTCATCTTTCTGAAAATGCAACTCACAGACGCGACTTGTTTTACTAAAAGTATTAACACCTCTTGCAGCAATTCCACTGTCACGCCAATTATTTAACATTTTTTCCGTGCAAGCCGTAAAAAGGCTTTTTAAAGAATTTTTTTGCCATCTTTTGTGGTACATCCACGTATCCAATATGCCATTTTGCAGTATTATAAACACAGGTAAACAAACTGACAGCCGAACTGATCGGGATAATATATACGATGCACGCAATAAAAGACTTCTTTTTAATACTTTTTCATTTTGACTTTATAATCGCAAATCGGAGCAACAAACACGTGTAATGACGATACTGTATAATTAATATTATGACACTAATTGCATTCAGAAAAAAACGTAATTGACAGTGAAATTGCTGTAAGAGGTGTTAATACGGGAGCGGTGCACTTGCACGGTTCAAATGAAAACAGTGCATTTGCACACGGTGCTTTTGGCACGATATTTTACGCACTGTTCATTTGCACACCGTTCACTTGGACACAGTGAGAAGTAACTATGCCAAGGACACTACCGATGGGGGGTGCGGGAGGGAGGCCGAAGACTCCCTTTGCACTCTCTGTATGTGTGTGTGCCCAGATAGCCAAGCGAGATTAAGCATATCGGACAAATTAATGCACTGCATGTATGTTGTGAACTTGCCCACAATTTGCTGTCATTGTAATTTAACGTGGAACGAAGTTAACATCAGGAGAGCAAATAACCTTCATGAGTTTATAAAATTATAAGTGTATGCATTGAAGAATAATAAACTTGTCACATTGACAGCAATTGTGCATGCATGTTGACAACTTGCCGTCAGTTTGTTGAATTCTAATGTAGAATTTTACATGATGTCAGAACGACAGACAGTTTGAGGAAACACCTTGGCTTTAGTTTGATAAAATTAATAGGGAATAAGTGACAGCAAAATAACAACACGTTGCCTTTATTTAGCTATCTGGGTGTGTGTGCGTGTGTGTCTGTGTGCGCGTGTGTGTGTAAGTGTCTGTTTCTTTTCGTGTCCAACTGAACGGTGTGCAACTAAACGGTGTGCAACTAAACGGTATGCAAATGAACGATGCGTAAAATATCGTGTCCAAAAGCAGCGTGTGCAAATGCACTGTTTCCATTTGAAAATGTGTCCATTTAAACCATGTTCAACTGAGTGCCACCCTCCACAATAGCCTCAATGCCCTCCTGCATGTGAGAACATTGTCAGTCTTCGGTTCTCGATATCTGGCCATTTTTTAATCCTGTGATCATGGAGTCTTTTGATCAGAAAGCCATCAAGAATGACATACTAAGTTTTTAGCGAAATTGACTGGGATCCACTTTCCATTTGATGAGTGTGGGGTCCTTTTCAAATAAGAATTTTTCTTATACCAATACTTTCAGCTCATTTCTGAAAGCATATTATTATTCTTTCATGTAATGACAAGGATGCTTAAATAGTTATTTTGTACGTACCCAGACAGCACCAGATATCGTGCGAATATTCTACTCTCATACGGAATGTACTGTGATCGTACCGAATACGTAAAACATTCATATAACGTCTCAGTAGATGGTCATTTTGGTATATCCTCAAGATAAACTTAGAATATAGCGACTGAACTTCGCAACTCCTACTGAATGTACTGAGATTATATCTAATATACTCAAAACGTCCGTAAAATATCCTATGATATATCTCATGTATATCTATCACATATTTCCAAAATATCCGTCTAATATCAAAAGTGAATCATGTCAACGCTATCTGTGATCTGTAACGTTACGCATTTTCGTCTGCCATGTGACGCAGACACGTGGTAAAGTGTAGGGTGTGAACGTGCGAACACGAACTCACGGACAACGTGGTTTTCTCAGGAATTACGCCCAGATAACTCTGGTATGCACATAAGATATAATATAGTAACGTAAACTATAATAATATATATATATATATATATATATATATATATATATATATATATACCCAGACAGCACCAGATATCGTACGAATATTATACTCTCATACGTAATGTACTGTGATCATACCGAATATACGTAAAACATTCATATAACGTCTCAATAGAATGTCATTTTAATATATCCTCAAGATAAACTTAGAATATAGCGACTGAACTTCGCAACTCCTACTGAATATACTGAGATTATATCTAATATACTCAAAACATCCGTAAAATATCCTATGATATATCTCATGTATATCTATCACATATTTCCAAAATATCCGCGTAATATCGAAAGTGAATCATGTCAACGCTATCTATGATCTGTAACGTTACGCATTTTCGTCTGCCGTGTGATGCAGACACGTGGTGAAGTGTAGGGTGTGAACGTGCGAACACGAACTCACGGACAACGTGGTTTTCTCAGGAATTACGCCCAGATAACTCTGGTATGTACATAAGATATAATATAGTAACGTAAACTATAATAATATATATATATTGTATATATACATATATTATTTAGGTTATAACCTACAATTATCTGAGCATAATTTCCCAAAGCACCCCAGCGTATTCAACAGATATTACGCTTCATTTTTTGCGATAGCTTCCTGATGTGCGAAATGATTAATTCCTCTTCTTATTTCTTCTTGCTAATTCTGTATGTTTAATTCCTTGTTCCTTATTCCTCTCATTATGCATGAGCCCATATAATGTGAACATACTGTAGACATATTGTGAATATACTGAAGATATACTTTAGACATACGTATAACATTCTTAAGATATATTCGGTATATTCTCATAAACTGCCAGCGAAATTCTATGGGATAAGGCAACGCGGACATAGTACGTTATGAGTACCCAGACAACACGCATGTCTAAAAGACATCTTTAAGACGTCTTAAAAGAGACGTCTTTGAGACTTTACCAAAAGACGTCTTTATGACGTCTTAAAATCGTCTTATTTTAGACGTCTCTCTTAAGACGTCTAAAATACGTCTTTTTTAAGACATTCTTTGAGACGCCATTTAGACGTCTTTACGACGTCTGAGAAAGACGTTTTTAAGACGTCGAATGACGCACATAACCAAATCTGCCGTGTGATGCGATCAAGTCGATCGACGTGCTTATCCCGTATCAATTTTTGAACTCTTGCACGTATCGCGTGTGTGTTGGGACGTTTTGTCCTGGTTTGCTGTGTAACGCAGCCGAGTGTGGATACGTTAATACAACACAACTTTTTAACTCTCGTACGTATCGCGTGTGTAGGCTGTTATTGGAAATAATTAACCTTTCTGACAACAGTTTTTGACAATTAATAAACCGGACGATAATAGTGTTGCGCTTAAGTTGCTGTAAAATATGTGACTGAATCCAGTATCTCTGTAAAATTCTGTAATTTCCAATCACGAAAACATAAAATTGAAATATATAATATAAAATTTTGTATTTATAAAAAAAACTTATCTTAATAATAAAATAAAAATAATGAAATATAAATATAAAGTATTTTGTTTAAAATAATAAAAAATAAAAAATAATAAACCTAGCTTTTGGAATCCTTGGCGGAAAAATTTTCTACAAAATTCTAAAAAACTACAAAAATTTACAAAAGTGTGTTTCAAATTTAGCATTTTTCTGTAAAAACTACAAAAAAATGCCAGAATTGGAACACTTTTGTAAATTTTTGTAGTTTTTTAGAATTTTGTAGAAATTTTTTCGCCAGGGATGTCTAAAATAATTTTTATATAAGACGTCTCAAAAACGTCATAAA